>NC_059257.1:2789639-2802139 GCF_017591435.1 Portunus trituberculatus | reverse complement strand
GAATCCCCCCGACAAGAAAATGGGAGGATTACTCCATAGGGGGGCTGATAAGTGTGAGAAGTGACGCTCCGAAGTATGTATACGTGGAGCTCCAAGAAGTGACGTTCCGCACCTCGCTTCGTGACGGTGAACTCCGAAACCGTAAAAGCTGATGTGGGAACCTCGGCTAATACACCTGGAGAGAGACACACACCAGCTCCAGCACCCAGTCGCACCTCCAGTCTCCAGCTGTATCCTACAACCCTGTACTACGAAGTTGTAGTAAATTCCGCATTGCTGACGTGTATTATTATTACACACCACATGGCGCAGTGAGTAGGATCATGGAGAAAAGAGGACAGGCGACGGCAGCGCAGACGCTGGATAAGCTGACGGCGCTAATCGAAGGTCAACTGGAGCAAGCTAGCGAGGACCGACGACTGCTACGGGAACAGAATGCCAGCATTTGATGTCCCAGGTACTGGTGCCTCGTTCGAATGATGCGGCAGATGGCGACGCCACTACCCCACAGCCAGCGCCACGACGCCACGTCAGTCGACCACGCGCACAACCGCCACACAAGCTCTCTCCTGACGCATCTCTACGTGAATTCAAGGTGTAGCGTAGTGCGTGGTCCGACTATGAGGAGCTTGTATAGCTTCATGACCAGCCGGTGCGGACGCAGTTGGCGCACTTCCGTTCGTGCCTCACCCCTAAGATGCGTGGGACGTTGGCGCGTGCTGTCAGGATGGCAGAGGACGACAACACGCCAGTCGGTGATATTCTCGTCCTCGTCCATACACACTTCCAAAGGCAGTGCAACGTGATCTTGCGTCGTGTGAAGTTCGAGGAACGCCGCTAGGGTACCGGTGAGTCGTTTGACGATTTTTATGTCTCCCTTAAAGAGCTAGCTGACGATGCTGAGCTCCGTGATGAGTGCTTAGACTCGCGTTTGGTTACTCACATCACCTCTGGGGTTACAAACCAGTCCCTACGGAGGAAGTTACTGGCCAATGATCCACCTCCAGACCTTCATAAAAGTCTACGACTGTGCCGCAGTGAAGAATCTGCCATGAAGACAGAGATTGACCTTGTACAACGGATCTCCACCAACAAGCGCCGCTCTCGGAGTGCTTCACGCGGTCGTCAGATGAGAACAATGAGGTGCGCAGGCTTTGAAGGTTCACCGCACCCACAAGGGCGTCTCAGACAGTGCAAAGCATGGGGTAAGCAGTGTAGCAAGTGTGGTATTACAGGACATTTTAACAAAGTGTGTTCCAGGAGGCGCGCAGGCGACAGCACAGCTGAGTCCACTCATGCTCCGAGCGGAAAAGCCGCCCGCAGTCTATGCGATCGAGACGTGCATCTCACTGCGCAGGAACGTCGAACTCCGAAGGTGTTCATCGGATGTTACGGCCCGCCCGTAACATACTCCACTACCATCACCTCCACCGCTTGTTACCTCGTTCGCCATCTCTCCGCCTCCCCTTCCACGTCACCGTCTCGTGAACCTTCCACGCCACCGTCTCATGAACCCTCCACGTCACCGTTTCATGAAGCCCGCTACTGTCCCGAAGTTGGATTCACGCGGCCCCATTCGACTCAACCGGAAGTGTTGAGCCAGCTCTTGGCTTTCTGGAAAGCAAGTTGAGGTCCAAGCCTCAACCAGTGAACACAACGCCTCTTGGGTCTACCGTGGGATCAACCATCACCCAGCACTTCACCACTGCGACACCGCATAAGTATCACTTCCCCTCGTCCGTGTTTTCCACATTGCCTCTATATAGGATTAGGATTATTGTTAGGTATTAAGTTGGGTTCTTTATTGTTGTATTTATTACTGTGTTATATGTATATGTGTATGTCATTTTCCTGTGTTTCATGTTATATATCTGTGTTTCATGTTTCATGTTATATATGTGTCAATTTCATTATGGGTTATTAAAATAGCTTTTAAAGTGCCCCTTTGCATTTCCTCACCAGTTGAACCTGCAGTGTTTTTTTTATTGTTATTGTTCACCGGCTCCCCGATGCCAATCTTACCAGTTTAACCGGTGAACGTAACAATTGGCGACCGTGACAGGACCATTATAACCCATGTTCAGTGTTCCATTTTTCCAGTGACTTTTTTCTGTGATTGCTTGTGTTTCTGTGGGGTTGTGACTTTGATGTGTTTTTTTCTGTGACTTACTCTGCGTGTGGGTTAAATTTACCTTTGTGCGATCAAGTAGCTCCTTTTGGGTTAAACGTGCTTCGTGACTTTCATTGGTATCGCATAGCAGTGGTAGAGCAGGAAACCAGGTAGAAAGGCGTGTTCACCGATAGCACTTATCTCTATTTTTGCACATAGGCAGGTGTGTAATAAGTGTTATCCAAGTGTTGGGATCATCATATGTTCATGCGAACCCTCAATCCCTCACTTCGCGGATCATTTTTCTCGCTAGTTAGAATCGGCCATTTTAACTAGTCTCTCAGACTAATCCGCCTCCTTATCAATAACAAGTCTCAGTACAATTCGCTCCTCACTCTCAAGTCTCGTAACTAGAGTAATCCGGATCCCTCTTAATGCCGTAACTCTCTAGTTTACCCCTCATTAGTGATTGTACTCATAAGTGTTTACTTAAGTATAATCTAGGTAATTTCAAGGTTGCCTTTATTATCACTCTGCCAAGTTCCTCACTTAAGTAATTCGCTTATCATTTTTTTTTTTTTTTGTTGTGGTTTAACATCTATTTAATATGGCTTCCGCTCAGTTTAACGTTGAAGATTTTTGTGCCGACCCTTCTCTGGAACAACTTAAAGATGCTAATATAAAGAAGGACCAATGGAAGACCATCGCTAAACATTTTGATGTTCCCATCACGTCTCAGATGACTAAAGAGGTCATTAAGAATGTAGTTGTTGAACATCTAGTGCAAGAAGGTCAGTTGCTAGGAAATGCCATAGAAGAGTTAACTCCCATGTCAGCCTCTACGAGGACTATAATACACAGTCCCCAGGAAGAACAGGATAAGAGTAGGATAAGTCAATGGGAAATTGAGAAGCTTAAACTAGAATACCGGATGCATGAAAACAAATGCAACTACAGGCAGAAAAGAAGAAAAAGAAATGCAACTACAGGCAGAAAAGAAAAGAAATGCAACTACAGGCAAAAACAAAGCAACTACAAAAAAAGAAGAGAGAGAATTTCAGTTACAACTTAAAAGGCAGGAGAAAGAGTTAGAAATTCAGGAGTTAGCCCTACGAAATGACGCTAAGTTTAGAGGGAAGAAATAGATATAAAGAAAAAGTTAGCAAGCTTTAATCCTGCTACAGCTGCTCCGCTAGTTCCCCCTTTTGATGAATCTGATGTTGACGGGTCATTTCGCGCTTTTGAGAGCATTGCTAATAGGAATAAATGGCCCAAGGATCAGTGGGTGTCTCTCCTTGTCCCTAAGCTAGTAGGAAAAGCTTATAGGGTATACAACGGCCTTAGTGATGAGGTAGAATATGAAGAGATCAAAGGTAACATTCTAGACGCCTACTCTATCACTTCTGATGGATACAGACAACAGTTTCGAAAGTATGTGAAACCAGAGTCTCACACCTATGTTGAATTTGCTAGTGAGAAACTAAGACAATTTAAGAAATGGTTAGCCGCCCTTAACATTACCACCTTTTCGGAGTTGCTCAATCTAATGGTCCTGGAAGAATGGAAGAACAAGTTACCCTTTAATATTCTGAGGCATGTGGAAGAACGGGAGAGAGTGATCTTATGTCTGCCGCTAAAGTGGCTGATGCGTTTGCTTTGTTGATGGGATCCCTGGGTAGTAGAGGTCGTGGTTCACTATCTAATGTTAGGTCCTCCTTTGGGGAAGGTTTTGGGGCGCGGGTGGTAAGCCGACCGGATTCTCGCCAAATGCATATAATTCCCCCTGGTGTACATACTGTAAGAAGCCAGGTCACACGATCCAAAAATGTAGACACCCAAATTGCAAGGGTTCTCAACGTCAACTTTCTTTTGTGGCCCCTAAACCTAACACATTTGAGAACAAGAAACCAGTGGCCCTAGCTAACCCTGTCAACTCTCCTCTAGAACTTTATGACTCGTACATGTATCAAGGTAAAGTGTCCCTGACTGATGGTAAAGACAAGGCAATAAATATCAAGGTTCTGCGTGATACAGGTGCTGCCCAATCCATCTTAAGGGAAGATGTCATCCCTAACATCAAACAGGCTTTCACTGGGGAGAAGGTGATCCTTACAGGTCTCGAATCACAGCTCTCCTATCCCTTGGCTAATATTAGCTTACAGTGCCCGTTCATTTCAGGAGAGGTTGAGGTAGCCATTAAACCTGGTGAACTGCCAGTACCGGGGTACATCTTGTACTGGGTAATGATCTTGCGGGTAACTTGGCTGTTCCAAACTTAATTGTTCTTGATTCTCCCTTAACAGAAAGTCCCACTAAGACCCTGGACGAAACATCCCTCACTTCTTCCCAGTGTGTGCAGTCACCAGGTCTCAGTCCAAGTCCCCTGCCCTTTCATCACCTCCTCCACCAATGATTGCCTCTACTGACAACTTGTACAATAACATCATTTCAAAGGAGAATTTGATTAATGCTCAGGAACAGGATCTCACTTTGGCTAAGATCAGACATGTTGCCAGTGAGACAAAGGATATGTCTAAATTGCCTTGTTTTTATTATCAGGAAGGAGTCCTGATGCGTGCCTACAGACCTCCTGAACTGAAACAACTAGACACCTGGTCAGAAACACATCAAGTTGTCATCCCTTGTCTGTAAGACCAGCCATTATAGAACTAGCTCATGATGGATTGTCAGGTCATCTAGGCATCCAAAAAACCTACAAGAAGGCTCTTCAACATTTTTTTGGCCAGGAATGAAAAAGGATGTGTCACACTATGTAAAAACATGTCACATATGTCAAATTGTGGGTAAGCCTAACGAACGCCTTGTGCCAGCTCCTCTGACGCCTATTCCAGTTCAGACGGAGCCCTTCGAAAAGATCATTCTAGACTGCGTAGGGCCCTTACCCAAAACCAAACGAGGGAATCAGTATTTGTTAACCCTCATGGATCCCACTACCAGGTACCCTGAAGCATTCCTCTTAAGAACATCACATCAAAGACCATTGTAAAACATCTAATACATTTTTTCACCTCGGTAGGAATTCCAAAACAAATTCAGTCTGACAAGGGTAGCAATTTCACTAGCCATTTTTTCCAACAGATAGTGAATGAGCTAAACATCGACCATGTTACCTCCTCGGCTTACCACCCCAATCCCAAGGCTGTCTGGAGCGGTTTCACCAAACATTAAAATCCATGATGAAGAAGTATTGCTTGGAGCATCAAGGAGACTGGGATGAAAGTATTTCTTTCCTTCTCTTCGCTTTAAGAGAATCTCCTCAAGATTCTTTAGGTTACTCCCTTTGAATTACTCTATGGTAGACAGATCAGGGGGCCTCTCAAAATATTAAAGGATCAATGGTTTACTCAAAATACTCCTTCAAGCCCCAGTGTGTCTGACTACATCAGTAACCTTAAGAATAAAATCAGTGAAGTCAGATCTTTTGCTAAATCAAACTTCCTCAAATCTCAAACTAAAATGCAACAGAATTCTCTTCCCAAATCTGTCATGAGAAGTTTCAAACCAGGAGACAAGGTTTTACTTTTTCTCCCACTCCAGGCAATGCTCTTCACAGTAAGTTCATGGGACCTTATGTTGTGGCTCAAAAACTAAGTCCATTAAATTATGTGGTCCACACTCCTGACCGTCGTAAGGATTCCCAACTAGTTCATATTAATCTAATGAAACCTTACCACTCCAGAGAACCAGAGGACGACTTGTCTCGCACTGTACCTGTATGTCTGGTAGGGAAGGAGTCTGGTCCTGTGCCCCCCGAGGAAGAGTCCGACATCGAATTCCTCTTCTCGTCACCTAAAGGACGCCCCTCAAACAGCCAAATCATGTCCAACCTTGATGAGGTGTTTCTTTCCTTAACACCTTCACAACAGTCTGATCTTAAAAAGTTATTGCTAGACTTTTCTGAAATCACAGGTGACCTTCCAGGACTTTGTAATACTATCCAACATGACATAACATTAATATCTAATGACATCAAGCCTATAAGACAACCAGCCTATCGCATTTCACCCATTAAAAGAGACTTGATGAAAAAGAGGTAGACTATCTGCTCTGTCATCACCTTGCAGAACCTAGTATATCTCCTGGGCTTCTCCCTGCCTGTTAACATCTAAGCCAGATGGTAGTAGTCGATTTTGCACCGACTACAGGAAATTAAATAAAGTGACGGTGCCAGACTCCTACCCATTGCCCTTGATAGAGGACCTTATAGATAGTATAGGAGTAGCCAAATTTGTAACCACTATAGACTTACTTAAAGGTTACTACCAGATTCCCTCTCGGACGAGGCCCAAATAATATCCGCCTTCATCACCCCCTTCGGACTATACCAATACACAGTGATGCCCTTTGGCTTGTCTAATGCTCCCGCCACCTTCCAGAGGGCTATAAATTACATCACCCAGGACTTGGAGGGAACATCTGCATATCTGGACGACCTGGTGGTGACTGCGGACGACTGGGTGACACATCTGACCCGTCTTCGGAGGCTGATGGGTCGGTTGCAGGAAGCCGGGCTTACAATCAACCTGGCCAAGTCCACCTTCGGGAAGTCTACGGTGGTCTACCTGGGACATGTGGTGGGGAACGGCAAGGTTCGCCCCAAGAGAGCTAACGTGGAGGCCATCCTTGGCTTCCTGTCCCTACCACCAGGAAAGCTCTCATGAGGTTCTTGGGGATGGCTGGTTTCTACAGAAGATTCTGTAGGAACTTCTCCACCCTGGCCGCCCCCCTGACGGACCTTATCAGCACTTCCGTCCCCTTCCACTGGACCCCGACCTGTGACCAAGCCTTCCAACACCTCAAGGCGTTCTCTCCTCGGAACCAGTGGTCTGGACGCCGGATCACTCCCGCCCTTCCATCTACAAGTGGACGCGAGTGGAGTTGGAGTGGGTGCTGTCCTACTACAAACGGACCCCACAAGCGGCATCCTCCATCCCATCGCCTATCACTCCGCCAAGCTGAAGAAACATCAACTCAACTACTCCACCATCGAGAAGGAGGCTCTGGCACTCGTCCTGGCGCTCCAACGTTTTGAGTGCTACCTTCATCCTGGTCCTCAAACTACGAAGGTCTTCACCGATCACAATCCTCTGGCCTTCCTTCACGCCATGAAGAACCGAAACCAACGCATTCTTAGGTGGGCCTTGTTAACTCAACCTTCAACTTGGAAGTCCACCATATCAAGGGGTGGACAACATCATCGCCGACGCCTTATCAAGATCTCCCGTCTCACCTCCTTTATGAGCCCATTACGGAGGTCTTAGGGGGGAGGAAATGTTACGGCCCGCCCGTAACATACTCCACTACCATCACCTCCTCCGCTTGTTACCTCGTTCGCCACCTCTCTGCCTCCCCTTCCACGTCACCGTCTCGTGAACCTTCCACGCCACCGTCTCGTGAACCCTCCACGTCACCGTCTCATGAAGCCCTGCTACTGTCCCGTAGTTGGATTCACGCGGCCCCATTCGACTCAACCGGAAGTGTTAAGCCAGCTTTTGGCTTTCTGGAAGTCAGTTGAGGTCCAAGCCTCAACCAGTGAACACAACGCCTCTTGGGTCTACCGTGGGATCAACCACCACCCAGCACTTCACCACTGCGACACATCATAAGTATCACTTCCCTCGTCCGTGTTTTCCACATTGCCTCTATATAGGATTAGGATTATTGTTAGGTATTAAGTTGGGTTCTTTATTGTTGTATTTATTACTGTGTTATATGTATATGTGTATGTCATTTTCCTGTGTTTCATGTTATATATCTGTGTTTCATGTTTCATGTTATATATGTGTCAATTTCATTATGGGTTATTAAAATAGCTTTTAAAGTGCCCCTTTGCATTTCCTCACCAGTTGAACCTGCAGTGTTTTTTTTTATTGTTATTGTTCACCGGCTCCCGATGCCAATCTTACCAGTTTAACCGGTGAACGTAAAGAAATTCATTTTCGCCAGATCCAAAGTATCCTTTTGTGTATACAACATCTCCCAGGAAGATGTACAAGCAGATCCTGCCAAGGTGAGAGCGGTTGCTGAATTCCCTGTACCTACAAATATCACTCAGCTTAGGTCAATTCTAGGGCTCGTTAATCAGTTGGCTGATTTCTCCACGAAAATAGCAGGTGCCGCTGACGTTCTTCGCGACCTCCTCAGCCCTAAGAAAGTATTCATATGGATCAAGAACCACGAAGAGTCGTTCGAGGCCGTGAAGCAGGCACTTTGTTCACCCCCTGTGTTAGCTCATTTTGACCCTACTTTACCTACAGCACTCCAGACAGATGCCTCTCGTCTCAAGGGATTAGGTTACACCCTCCTTCAGCAGCACAATGGCATATGGAGGCTCATCCACTGTGGGTTACGATTCCTAAGTGATGCCGAGAAAAGATATGCCACTATAGAGCTGGAGTTGGTTACTGTGGTATGGGCGTTAAAGAAATGTAAGATGTATTTCCTTGGTCTTCCTCATTTCCAGATAGTTGTTGATCACAAACCATTGGTACCTATTCTGAATGACCACACCTTGGACACCTTCAAGAACCCCAGAATCCAGCGACTGAAGAAAAAGACAGCATGGTACGCCTTTGCTGCAGTATGGCGAAAAGGGCAGGATCACGCCCTCTCCGACGCTCTTTCACGTGCCCCTATTGACAACCCATCCGTTTCAGATTTGGGTGCAGAGTCAGAGCTCTCCTATTGTGTCCGTACCTGTGTAAAGGTCAGAACATATGATTTGGTAGCATCTTCAGACCCCTTTACTGACCCAGTCATCTCTGACTTCCGCAAAGCCGCTTGTGAGGATGATATCTATCAGCTCCTAATTTCTCATGTCTCCACAGGTTTCCCTACTGACAAATTGGATGTTCCATCTACTCTCCTGGATTTCTGGAAGATTCGTGGCGACCTGGCGACGTAGGATGGACTAGTGTTGTATGGATCACGGCTCGTTGTGCCTGCTTCCCTTCGGCGTCAAGTCCTCTCTCGCATACACGACTCCCACAGAGGTATCGAACCTACGAAGAGTCGGGCTCGTCAAGTTGTCTGGTGACCCGGTATCAACAGCTATATTACCAGTTGTGTGAAGGCATGCCATGCCTACCAGGAAGTGCTGCCATCACAACAAAAGGAACCTTTGATCTGCGATCCACTGTCCTCTCGCCCATTCGAAGATATGTCTGCTGACCTGTTCACACACCCCGGTAAGGATTACCTCAATTACGCTGACCGCTTGTCAGGGTGACCATGTGTTGCCGAGTATGGTCGAGAAGCATCGTCACGCACCACGACGAAGCTGCTGTGCCGTATCTTCCGGAATGTGGATGTGCCAGTCTGCCTACGCTCAGATGGAGGACATCATTTCACCAGTTAAACGTTCCGATCTTTTACACAGAGCTGGGGTATTAACCATGTTATGTCTTCCCCAGGATACCCGCAGTCCAATGGGCATGACGAGGCCTTCGCCAAGAAGGTGAAGCGATGAAAAGGCTTTTGACAGGGGCTTACTAGAGCTTCGGAACACTTCCCGCCCTGATAGCTGTTCCCCAGCTCAGGTGCTCTACGGTCACTCACTCCGGTCTGCCGTGCTCGCACACAAGTGTACCTTTGCGCCGGAGTGGCAAGTTCCTGCTGATGAATGTGATGCCAGATGGGCCGCTACGAGGAGAGAGTCGGAAAAGTATTACAACAAAAACGCCCGATCCTTACCACCACTACGCAACGGCAATCATGTGCGGCTATAGGACCGCGCCATCAAACGGTGGGACAAGATTGGTTTTGTGGTCGGTGTTGGGAGGCACCGGAACTACCATGTAAAGTTCCCTAGTGGCAGAGTTTTCGGGGAAAACCGCCGTTTCATCCAGCCGACTCAGTCATCCCTTAATGGATTTTCCTTTGCCTCAGATAGTGACGAGGAAGCAAGACCGTGTGTAAGTAAGAAGGTGCGGTTCTCAATACCGCAGCGTCGCAGCACACGACCACGCCGGAGCCCGGATCGTCTTGTCCTGTAACAGGCCCGGGGGGCGGGAGATGTGAGAGTGACGCTCCGAAGTATGTATACGTAGAGCTCCAAGGAGTGACGCTCCGCTCCTCGCGACGCTCCGCACCTCGCTTCGTGACGGTGAACTCCGAAACCGTAAAAGCTGATGTGGGAGCCTTGGCTAACACACCTGGAGAGAGAGACACGCCAGCTCCAGCACCCAGTCGCACCTCCAGTCTCCAGCTGTATCCTACAACCCTGTACTACGAAGCTGTAGTAAATTCCGCATTGCTGACGTGTATTATTACTCACCACAATAAGGCCCTTGTATAGAGTTAGCAATTGGAGGGGCAAGAAAAAAACTGCCGGAGACGCCTCAAACGCTGGACTTCATAAAAGCTGTTTTAATAAGAGGTGAAATGTGAAGTTTCCAGTTAATTTTATAGGTATGAGACAGACCGAAAATATTCAGTGTAGAAGTGGGAGACAGTTGGATAACATTGAAGAAGATGGGATAGTTATCTGGAAAGTTGGGTCGAGTTGATAGATGGAGGAAGTGAGTTTTTGAGGCATTGAAAACTATTAAGTATTTTCTACTCCAATCAAAAATCTTATAAAGCTCTAAAGTCAGGCGTTCTGTGGTGTCCCTGCGCGATCTGTAGATTTCCTGAATGGTTGGTCGTCTCTGAAAGGACGTGAAAAAGAGTACGGTTCTATCATCAGCGTAAGAGTGAATAGGGTAACAAGATCATTAATGAATAACAGAAAGAGAGTGTGACAGAACAGGACGCTGAGGAACACAATTGTTAATAGATTTAGGAAAAGAACAGTGGCCGTCTACCATGGTTCCAATAGAACGGTCGAAATGAAAACTTAAGTTAAAGTTACAGAGAAGGGGATGATAGAAACTATAGGAGAGCAGTTTGGAAATTAAAGCTTAAAGCTTTGTCCCAGACTCTATCAAAAGCTTTTGATATGTCTAACACGACAGCAAATGTTTCATCGAAATCTCTAAAAGAGGATGACTAAGACTCAGTAAAGAAAGCCAGAAGATTACCGGTAGAGGTACCTTGATGGAAGCCATACTGGTGATCAGATAGAAGATTGTGAAGTGACAGAAGTTTAGAAATCATCCTATTGAGGATAGATTTAAAAACCGTAGACAACCAAGAGATTAAAGTTATCGGACGGTAGTTTGATGGATTAAAACGGTCACCTTTTCTAGGAACAGGCTGAATGTAGGTAAACTTCCAGCAAGAAGGAAAGTTAGCAGTCGATAGACATATTTTGGTCAGGCAAGGCGCAAGCACGGAAGCACGGTTTTTGAGAACATAAGGTGGGATCCCATCAACCTTCCGAGGGTTTAAGCCAGAGAGAGCACGGAAAACACCACTACGAAGAACTTAAATCGTAGGCATGAAGTAGTCAGTGGGAGGAGATAAGAGAGGGATAAACCTAAAATAATCCAAGGTGCAGTTGTTAGCAAAGGTTTGAGAGAAAAATTTAGCTTAAGAGACAGAAGAGATGGCAGTGATGCCATCAGGATGAAATGAAGAAGGGAAAGGTGAAGACGTATACTTATTGGAGATGTTTTTGGCCAGATGTCAGAAGTCACGAGGAGAATCTGAGTTTGAAAGGTTTTGGCATTTTCTATTGATGGAGTATTTGGCAAGTTGAAAAACAGACTTGACATGGTTCTGGGCAGAAATATAAAGTGCATAAGATTCAGGAGATGGAAGACTCAAGTACCTTTTATAGGCATCTCTCTATCATGTATAGTAGCAGAACAGGCCGTGTTAACACAAAGTTTAGAAGGTTAAGGTTGAGAAAAAGAATGATGAATGTACGCCTCCATACCAGACACTATCATCTCTTTTATAAGTTTAGCACACAGTGATGGGTCTCTGAATCGAAAAAAATAATAATAATAATTCCAGGGAAAATCAGCATAATGCTTCCTCAGATTCCTATAATCTGACAGAGGTAAAACGCCAGAAACACATCCGCTTTGGGGGATCCTGAGGAGGGATTGGAAAAATAGGATAAGATACAGACGTGAGATTGTGATTGGAGAAGCTCAACGGAGAAGATAGAGTAACAATATATGCAAAAGGATTAGAGGTATGGAAGAGATCAGGAATGTTGGGCGAATCTCCAAGAGGGTCAGGAATACGAATAGGGTGTTGCACCAGTTGTTCTAGGTCATGGAAGTTAGCAAAGTTGAAGGCTAATTGACCAGGATGATCAGTGAAGGGAGAAGAAAGCCAAAGCTGGTAGTGAACATTAAAATCTCCAAGGATAAAGATCTCTGCGAAAGGGTAGAGGGACAGAATGTGCTCAACTCTAGAAGTTAAATAATCAAAGAATTTATGAAATTCAAAGGAGTTGGAGGAGAGATAGACAGCA
>NC_059257.1:2765231-2789139 GCF_017591435.1 Portunus trituberculatus | reverse complement strand
ACGGGCGGTCCGCGCCCCTCGCTATCTCCAAGCCTCCGTCTCCTCCCCTGGTCTCCCTTAGCTTGTTGTTCTGTCAGCCCTTTCTTATATGTATTGCAGCACGCCCCTCCATTGCTCTCACTTCTTTGTTTTTTGTTTCTGCACTTACGGGGTTTGCTGCAATGGAGGGGGGGTGTTAGGGTTGGGTCGTTAAGGGTCGTTACACCACGCACCGGCACCACGTCCGAACCTTACACGTGGCGTCTCATAGGTTCATATGCTCCTGTACCTAGCTTAGCTCGACCCCACTGTGCGGGGCACAGGGCAGTCTCACCTGAGCCGCCTTACAGCTCAGACACCTGTCTGCCTGCTCTCGCTCTAGCTCATGATGACAAACAGGATGAGGATGAGGATGAAGATGAGAATGAAGATGAGGATGAAGAGGAGAAGGAGGAGGAAATTGATTATGAGAAAAAAAAAAAAAGGAAAAATGCATCTCCGTCCTCAGTTATGCTGCTTCCTCATCCTCTGGGAATAGAAAGAAAGTTCTTGACGAAAAAAATGAAATAGCCAGAACTACAAAGACTCTAACGGAGGTGGCATCTGTCTTTAAGATCAAAATAGATGCAGCTGAGAGGAAACTTAAGTCTCTGAAAAAGGATATGTCAAGAGAATTGACAGTAAACCAGGCATTCTGGAAAATAACACCGAAATCACTACCTGTAATAGGTAAAAGGTTTTACAAGGTGGAGAGAAACTGAGGGTACTGAAGGAAAAAAACTACTATCCTGCCCCATGCCATACTGCATAGGGTTGGTGAAAATCTCTCACGCCACCTTTCCTTGGTACATAGGATCCCAAAAGGGGAACAAAAAAGTATACTGCCCAAAGTGAAGGCTATTTCACAAAAGGAAGCACCACAAAGCAAAAAGTCCCATACCAAACGCTTGACTAAATGTTGCATCTGCGACAAGAAGCTAAGCAGGATTGACGTCCATCTAGTTCACACCCACCGTTTAAAGAGGGGAAGTGCTTCTTTCAAGGAAATGTTCCAGTTGGTAAGTGTCTTACCTCTTACATTTGATTTGAGGTTGATATGTACCAATGAATAATGATTGCTTACCCTCATTCTTACGATGGTTTCTTTACAGAACTGTCAAGAAAAAGGGGGTGATCATGAAGACGATCAAGAAAACGAACCACTAGGGACAACGAAGGAATTCGTTGGGCTTTTTAAGCAACACTTGCTCAATACATCAGTATTGAGCCCATCATCAATAAATGTATCTGGCAGACTTGTTGGAGACCTAATTAAGCATTCCTATGCCAACACAGAGGACACTCTTAATGGAAGAAATCTACAAACGTTCTCTTCTCTGGGAGACGCTGATAGCTTTATTCAGAGAAGAGGCGGTACCCTCTCTGGCAGTTACTGCTGCAAAATAATTCATGCTTGCCTGAGTTATAGAATTCCTAAAAGGGAGAAAGACCCCTCCTCCATGGAGGATTGATCATGCAGAAAGTAAGGAAGTTGAGGAGTGCTAAAACGCCTTCTGGTAAGATATCAGAAGATAGAAAAGAGAGGGTCCATTCCGTGAGAGAAAAGAAATAGATATGCTCTCTCCTACAGATATAAAGAAAATTCTGACATCTCCAGCTGTAAATGTGATTCTTAAGAAGGCCGCTCAAAGTCTAGAGCATGAGGATATGCGCCCAATTACAAGTAGGAGCTTCCTTGAATTGAGAAATGCTCTTATATCAAGCTTCCTGGTGAGATCTCTGCAGAGGGCGCAAGAATTCACTGAGTACACGATAGAGGAATGGGATAATAGATCCCTAAATAAAGATGGAACCATGCTAAGGATCAAGACGCACAAAACCATGAGCTATGGTAGTGCAGAAGTAGTGTTAAGTGAAACTGAGGAAAAGGCAATGGAGGCTTACATTAAATTTGCAAGGCCCCTGGTAATGAAGTGCACACTGCCAACGTGCCCCGTATTTTTTAGTTCCTATCTGTCAAGTAATACTGCAAACTGTTGTTCAAAACTCCATATCTCTAACATTACCGCCATCTTAAGAAAAATGGCGCTAAAAGCAGGTGTAACTTTACGTGTTGTTAACACCAGAATGATGAGGAGGTCAACGATATCTTCAGCATGGAGTAGAAACAAGGACCCTTCATTTCGTCAGGAACTGTCACACCTGGCAGGACATAGCTATGAGACAGCCAGGCGTTACTACGCTGTTTATGACACCTCTGAACAAGTGTAGCAAAGCCAAATTCTGTGGCCGCATGAGACTTCACTTCATAGCTAAACTTACTGCCCTTGAGAACAACTTTGGGTATGAATACTCAAACATCATCACTCATCTCCTTGGAAGTGAAGCATCTATACAGGAAACTATGAGGTGGTTGGATAAAGAAAGAGTTCAGCATGCAACACCAAAAGTGAAAAGGAGAAAAACAGAAGAAAAGGACGACTCATATCAACCTGGGGAGTTCTCAGATAAAATCTGGCGACAATGAGGAAGGTGGTGCCTTCTGAAACCCTCACCTTTGAGTGAATAATTCCTGTTTAAAGGGGGGACCAGATACCATATCTACTCTAGGAAGAAGACAGAATGAGCTACATTCTGTGAAGTTTTCATGCCAATCAAAGCAGTACAATTAGTAGGACACTAATAAAATGAAAAAAATATTTCAGGAGCCGTTTTCTCGAAAATGTGCATTTCCACTTGAAAAAATTTCAAAAATTAACAAAAAATCTGAGTCCATTGCAATATATCATTAAAAAGTACAACTAAAGAGCTATTTTTTGTGTGGAGGAAATTTGGAAAAGATGAAAAAAACATGCTAAAAAAAAGTATAGAAAATCGAAGGTGAATTTTTTTTTTTTTTTTCTCGAAAACTAAAGAAAACTTTACAATTTCATCCACACAAAATAAAGATATATAAACAAGGTTTCTATACAATTTTTTTGAACTCGATTGACAAAAAAATAAAAGCTCCAAAATAAAAACAAAAAAAATGAAGTTGTTTCAGTATCCTCTTCAGTTTCACCCAAATTTCGTGAAATTTGTAGAATCACGTTGATGAACAGCAACAAGCAACATACTTAAATTTTAAATACCATATTCCCAGGAGGTACCCTTACCTGAATGTTGTATTCCGTCATTTTGGTAACATTGTGGTTCAATGCCAATTGTGCTTGGACAGTCTGCCTCAATAAATATTTCGTTAAGTCATTACTTCCTCAATGAGAATTTAATGTTAAAATCTTCCATTGTAGGATTTATAATGACTGACAGTGAAAAAGGGTAATTCTGACAAGACCTGCAGGGGTGTCAGGTCTGAGTCAAAACTCCTCAATGCTACCAAATTTTCAGTCTTGAAAGTTCTAACACAAAACTTACGAACTTGCCATTCCTTCAAATCACGTGATAGAGCAAATTTTAAGGTGTTTTTTTTTAAAAGCTCTACTCCAGAGCATTACAAAAAGTATTTGAGCAAAAAAATCTGAGTTGTTTTTGTGGTTGTTTTTTTAATGCTCTATCCTGACATGACTGAAGGGTGTAATTGGCAGTTTTGACAACATTTGACTACAGATAGTGTTGTTTGATATATGACTTTGACCGAACACTCAGTCTTGAATTGAAACTGGGATTATGGTGGGAGTGACGAAAGCTATTTGTGATAGTGAGTAGTCACCAGCAGGGGACCTGAATGGTACGAAAACGCCCTGTTGATAGAGAAGGACCTCCACATGGTTCCCACCGGGCAACAGTGTTTAATATGATGACATTGCTCGCAGATTAAACTCTGGCTAGTAACACCTCTCTCTTCGGGTACAGCAAGGGAGGCCCACTTTTGTAAGTGGAGCCTAGATATTCCTGGCACATATTTGCCATCCCATTGGGTTTGGTCTCTTTTGTATTTTTGTATTCTATGATTAACGAGTTTCTATCTCTACAGATAGTGCAACATAGAGTGCAAATTAGAAAAAGGGTTACAGGTTTTTGTGCTTGAGTGAATAACTTTCACAGACAAATAGTGCAGTGCATAAAGTGACAAAAGAGTTCTGACTGTCAGTTCTTGCACAGTATTTTACATTAAAAAATGTCTGCCGAGGACCTCTTTGCCAGTGATGATTCCGACAGGGATCCTGACTTTGACATAAACACCTTTCTAAAAAAAAATGAAAGGCAGCCTCAGTGATGAGGAAGAGGAAGCTATCGTTGCTCCAGGAGACCCACAACCAGGCTGCTCTCACTGGGTTGAAAAATCTGCCAACCATGATGACAAACAGGATGAGGATGAGGATGAGGATGAGGATGAGGATGAAGATGAGAATGAAGATAAGGATGAGGATGAGAATGAGAATGAGGATGAGGATGAAGAGGAGAAGGAGGAGGAAATTGATTATGAGAAAAAAAAAGGAAAAATGCATCTCCGTCCTCAGTTATGCTGCTTCCTCATCCTCTGGGAATAGAAAGAAAGTTCTTGACGAAAAAAATGAAATAGCCAGAACTACAAAGACTCTAACGGAGGTGGCATCTGTCTTTAAGATCAAAATAGATGCAGCTGAGAGGAAACTTAAGTCTCTGAAAAAGGATATGTCAAGAGAATTGACAGTAAACCAGGCATTCTGGAAAATAACACCGAAATCACTACCTGTAATAGGTAAAAAGGTTTTTACAAGGTGGAGAGAAACTGAGGGTACTGAAGGGAAAAAAAACTACTATCCTGCCCCATGCCATACTGCATAGGGTTGGTGAAAATCTCTCACGCCACCTTTCCTTGGTACATAGGATCCCAAAAGGGAACAAAAAGTATACTGCCCAAAGTGAAGGCTATTTCACAAAAGGAAGCACCACAAAGCAAAAAGTCCCATACCAAACGCTTGACTAAATGTTGCATCTGCGACAAGAAGCTAAGCAGGATTGACGTCCATCTAGTTCACACCCACCGTTTAAAGAGGGGAAGTGCTTCTTTCAAGGAAATGTTCCAGTTGGTAAGTGTCTTACCTCTTACATTTGATTTGAGGTTGATATGTACCAATGAATAATGATTGCTTACCCTCATTCTTACGATGGTTTCTTTACAGAACTGTCAAGAAAAAGGGGGTGATCATGAAGACGATCAAGAAAACGAACCACTAGGGACAACGAAGGAATTCGTTGGGCTTTTTAAGCAACACTTGCTCAATACATCAGTATTGAGCCCATCATCAATAAATGTATCTGGCAGACTTGTTGGAGACCTAATTAAGCATTCCTATGCCAACACAGAGGACACTCTTAATGGAAGAAATCTACAAACGTTCTCTTCTCTGGGAGACGCTGATAGCTTTATTCAGAGAAGAGGCGGTACCCTCTCTGGCAGTTACTGCTGCAAAATAATTCATGCTTGCCTGAGTTATAGAATTCCTAAAAGGGAGAAAGACCCCTCCTCCATGGAGGATTGATCATGCAGAAAGTAAGGAAGTTGAGGAGTGCTAAAACGCCTTCTGGTAAGATATCAGAAGATAGAAAAGAGAGGGTCCATTCCGTGAGAGAAAAGAAATAGATATGCTCTCTCCTACAGATATAAAGAAAATTCTGACATCTCCAGCTGTAAATGTGATTCTTAAGAAGGCCGCTCAAAGTCTAGAGCATGAGGATATGCGCCCAATTACAAGTAGGAGCTTCCTTGAATTGAGAAATGCTCTTATATCAAGCTTCCTGGTGAGATCTCTGCAGAGGGCGCAAGAATTCACTGAGTACACGATAGAGGAATGGGATAATAGATCCCTAAATAAAGATGGAACCATGCTAAGGATCAAGACGCACAAAACCATGAGCTATGGTAGTGCAGAAGTAGTGTTAAGTGAAACTGAGGAAAAGGCAATGGAGGCTTACATTAAATTTGCAAGGCCCCTGGTAATGAAGTGCACACTGCCAACGTGCCCCGTATTTTTTAGTTCCTATCTGTCAAGTAATACTGCAAACTGTTGTTCAAAACTCCATATCTCTAACATTACCGCCATCTTAAGAAAAATGGCGCTAAAAGCAGGTGTAACTTTACGTGTTGTTAACACCAGAATGATGAGGAGGTCAACGATATCTTCAGCATGGAGTAGAAACAAGGACCCTTCATTTCGTCAGGAACTGTCACACCTGGCAGGACATAGCTATGAGACAGCCAGGCGTTACTACGCTGTTTATGACACCTCTGAACAAGTGTAGCAAAGCCAAATTCTGTGGCCGCATGAGACTTCACTTCATAGCTAAACTTACTGCCCTTGAGAACAACTTTGGGTATGAATACTCAAACATCATCACTCATCTCCTTGGAAGTGAAGCATCTATACAGGAAACTATGAGGTGGTTGGATAAAGAAAGAGTTCAGCATGCAACACCAAAAGTGAAAAGGAGAAAACAGAAGAAAAGGACGACTCATATCAACCTGGGGAGTTCTCAGATAAAATCTGGCGACAATGAGGAAGGTGGTGCCTTCTGAAACCCTCACCTTTGAGTGAATCATTCCTTTTTTTAAAAGGGGGGACCAGATACCATATCTAATCCAGGAAGAAGACAGAATGAGCTACATTCTGTGAAGTTTTCATGCCAATCAAAGCACTACAATAAGCAAGACACCAATAAGATGAGAAAAAATTTTCAGGAGCCGTTTTCTCGAAAACGTGCAATTTTCACTTGAAAAAATTTCAAAAAATCAACAAAAAATCTCAGAGTCCATTGTGATATATCAATGAAAAGTACAACTAAAGAGCTATTTTTTGTGTGGAGGAAATTTGGAAAAGATGAAAAAAACATGCTAAAAAAAAGTATAGAAAATCGAAGGTGAATTTTTTTTTTTTTTTTCTCGAAAACTAAAGAAAACTTTACAATTTCATCCACACAAAATAAAGATATATAAACAAGGTTTCTATACAATTTTTTTGAACTCGATTGACAAAAAAATAAAAGCTCCAAAATAAAAACAAAAAATGAAGTTGTTTCAGTATCCTCTTCAGTTTCACCCAAATTTCGTGAAATTTGTAGAATCACGTTGATGAACAGCAACAAGCAACATACTTAAATTTTAAATACCATATTCCCAGGAGGTACCCTTACCTGAATGTTGTATTCCGTCATTTTGGTAACATTGTGGTTCAATGCCAATTGTGCTTGGACAGTCTGCCTCAATAAATATTTCGTTAAGTCATTACTTCCTCAATGAGAATTTAATGTTAAAATCTTCCATTGTAGGATTTATAATGACTGACAGTGAAAAAGGGTAATTCTGACAAGACCTGCAGGGGTGTCAGGTCTGAGTCAAAACTCCTCAATGCTACCAAATTTTCAGTCTTGAAAGTTCTAACACAAAACTTACGAACTTGCCATTCCTTCAAATCACGTGATAGAGCAAATTTTAAGGTGTTTTTTTTAAAAGCTCTACTCCAGAGCATTACAAAAAGTATTTGAGCAAAAAAATCTGAGTTGTTTTTGTGGTTGTTTTTTAATGCTCTATCCTGACATGACTGAAGGGTGTAATTGGCAGTTTTGACAACATTTGACTAAAAAAGGTGACCACTCCAATCCTTCTAACTACCGCCCTATAGCTTTGATTTCCTGCCTTTCTAAAGCCTTTGAGTCTATCCTTAATAGGAAGATAATGAGGCATCTATCAGCTCACAACCTTCTCTCTGATTGCCAGTATGGTTTCCGTAAAGGCAGATCTACTGGTGATCTTCTTACTTTCCTAACTGAATCTTGGTCATCCTCTTTTAGGGACTTCGGTGAAACCTTTGCTGTCGGCCTTGACATATCGAAAGCCTTCGATAGAGTCTGGCACAAATCTTTAATTTCTAAACTACCCTCCTACGGATTCTATCCTTCTCTCTGTACCTTCATCTCCAGTTTCCTTTCCGATCGTTCTATTGCTGCTGTAGTAGACGGTCACTGTTCTTCCCTAAAACTATCAACAGTGGTGTTCCACAGGGTTCTGTCCTATCACCCACTCTCTTTCTATTATTCATCAATGATCTCCTAAATCTGACTCAATGCCCTATCCACTCCTATGCTGATGATACCACCTTGCATTATTCAACAGCGTTCAACAGACGCCCAACCCAACAACAATTAAATGACTCAAGGCGAGATGCTATAGGACGCCTAACTTCTGATCTTTCACTTGTTTCTGATTGGGGCAGAGAAAACCTGGTTTTGTTCAATGCCTCAAAACTCAATTTCTACAACTATCTACTCGACATAACCTTCCAGACAACTATCCTCTCTTCTTCAATAACACTCAACTTCCCTCTCCTCTACATTAAACACACTCGGTCTATCCTTCACTAAAAATCTAAACTGGAAATTTCACATCTCTACTCTTGCTAAATCAGCTTCCAAGAAGTTAGGTGTCCTGTGGCGTCTTCGTCCATTTTCTCTCCTCCCAGCTGCTTGCTATGTACAAAGGCCTCATCCGCCCATGTATGGAGTATGGCTCTCATGTCTGGGGATCCACACACAGCTTTACTAAACAAGGTGGAATCTAAAGCTTTTCGTCTTATCAACTCTTCTCCTCTAACTGACTGTCTTGATTCTTTAAGTCACCGCCGCAATGTTGCATCTTTATCTGTCTTCTACCGCTGTTTTCATGCTGTCTGCTCTTCTGAACTTGCTAACTGCTTGCCTTCCCCTCCTGCGGCCTCGCTGCACAAGACTCTCTACTTCTTCTCATCCCTATTCTGTCCATCTTCCTAATGCAAGAGTTAACCAGTATCTTCACTCCTTCATTCCCTACACTGGTAAACTCTGGAACTCTCTACCTGTGTCTGTATTTCCACCTGCCTATGACTTAAACTCTTTCAAAAGAGGAGTGTCAAGACACCTCTTACGTTAACTGGACCCTCCTTTTAGATTTTTTTGTTTTTTCTTTCTCCTACTTTCCTCTAAACAGGGCCTGGCAACCAGCGGGATTTTTTTTTTTCCAACACTGTTTTCCCTTGGCCAGTGCCCTTGTAATGTAAAAAAAAAAAAAAAAAAAAAAGATAGTGTTGTTTGATATATGACTTTGACCGAACACTCAGTCTTGAATTGAAACTGGGATTATGGTGGGAGTGACGAAAGCTATTTGTGATAGTGAGTAGTCACCAGCAGGGGACCTGAATGGTACGAAAACGCCCTGTTGATAGAGAAGGACCTCCACATGGTTCCCACCGGGCAACAGTGTTTAATATGATGACATTGCTCGCAGATTAAACTCTGGCTAGTAACACCTCTCTCTCGGGTACAGCAAGGGAGGCCCACTTTTGTAAGTGGAGCCTAGATATTCCTGGCACATATTTGCCATCCCATTGGGTTTGGTCTCTTTTGTATTTTTGTATTCTATGATTAACGAGTTTCTATCTCTACAGATAGTGCAACATAGAGTGCAAATTAGAAAAAGGGTTACAGGTTTTTGTGCTTGAGTGAATAACTTTCACAGACAAATAGTGCAGTGCATAAAGTGACAAAGGGTTCTGACTGTCAGTTCTAGCAGACAGTGATTACATTGGAAAGTGGAAGATGAGGACCTCTTTGCCAGTGCAAATCAGAAAAAAGGGTTACTAGTTTTTGTGCTTGAGTGAATAACTTTCACAGACAAATAGTGCAGTGCATAAAGTGACAAAAGAGTTCTGACTGTCAGTTCTTGCACAGTATTTTACATTAAAAAATGTCTGCCGAGGACCTCTTTGCCAGTGATGATTCCGACAGGGATCCTGACTTTGACATAAACACCTTTCTAAAAAAATGAAAGGCAGCCTCAGTGATGAGGAAGAGGAAGCTATCGTTGCTCCAGGAGACCCACAACCAGGCTGCTCTCACTGGGTTGAAAAATCTGCCAACCATGATGACAAACAGGATGAGGATGAGGATGAGGATGAGGATGAGGATGAAGATGAGAATGAAGATAAGGATGAGGATGAGAATGAGAATGAGGATGAGGATGAAGAGGAGAAGGAGGAGGAAATTGATTATGAGAAAAAAAAAGGAAAAATGCATCTCCGTCCTCAGTTATGCTGCTTCCTCATCCTCTGGGAATAGAAAGAAAGTTCTTGACGAAAAAAATGAAATAGCCAGAACTACAAAGACTCTAACGGAGGTGGCATCTGTCTTTAAGATCAAAATAGATGCAGCTGAGAGGAAACTTAAGTCTCTGAAAAAGGATATGTCAAGAGAATTGACAGTAAACCAGGCATTCTGGAAAATAACACCGAAATCACTACCTGTAATAGGTAAAAAGGTTTTTACAAGGTGGAGAGAAACTGAGGGTACTGAAGGGAAAAAAAACTACTATCCTGCCCCATGCCATACTGCATAGGGTTGGTGAAAAATCTCTCACGCCACCTTTCCTTGGTACATAGGATCCCAAAAGGGGAACAAAAAAGTATACTGCCCAAAGTGAAGGCTATTTCACAAAAGGAAGCACCACAAAGCAAAAAGTCCCATACCAAACGCTTGACTAAATGTTGCATCTGCGACAAGAAGCTAAGCAGGATTGACGTCCATCTAGTTCACACCCACCGTTTAAAGAGGGGAAGTGCTTCTTTCAAGGAAATGTTCCAGTTGGTAAGTGTCTTACCTCTTACATTTGATTTGAGGTTGATATGTACCAATGAATAATGATTGCTTACCCTCATTCTTACGATGGTTTCTTTACAGAACTGTCAAGAAAAAGGGGGTGATCATGAAGACGATCAAGAAAACGAACCACTAGGGACAACGAAGGAATTCGTTGGGCTTTTAACAACACTTGCTCAATACATCAGTATTGAGCCCATCATCAATAAATGTATCTGGCAGACTTGTTGGAGACCTAATTAAGCATTCCTATGCCAACACAGAGGACACTCTTAATGGAAGAAATCTACAAACGTTCTCTTCTCTGGGAGACGCTGATAGCTTTATTCAGAGAAGAGGCGGTACCCTCTCTGGCAGTTACTGCTGCAAAATAATTCATGCTTGCCTGAGTTATAGAATTCCTAAAGGAGAAAGACCCTCCTCCATGGAGGATTGATCATGCAGAAAGTAAGGAAGTTGAGGAGTGCTAAAACGCCTTCTGGTAAGATATCAGAAGATAGAAAAGAGAGGGTCCATTCCCGTGAGAGAAAAGAAATAGATATGCTCTCTCCTACAGATATAAAGAAAATTCTGACATCTCCAGCTGTAAATGTGATTCTTAAGAAGGCCGCTCAAAGTCTAGAGCATGAGGATATGCGCCCAATTACAAGTAGGAGCTTCCTTGAATTGAGAAATGCTCTTATATCAAGCTTCCTGGTGAGATCTCTGCAGAGGGCGCAAGAATTCACTGAGTACACGATAGAGGAATGGGATAATAGATCCCTAAATAAAGATGGAACCATGCTAAGGATCAAGACGCACAAAACCATGAGCTATGGTAGTGCAGAAGTAGTGTTAAGTGAAACTGAGGAAAAGGCAATGGAGGCTTACATTAAATTTGCAAGGCCCCTGGTAATGAAGTGCACACTGCCAACGTGCCCCGTATTTTTTAGTTCCTATCTGTCAAGTAATACTGCAAACTGTTGTTCAAAACTCCATATCTCTAACATTACCGCCATCTTAAGAAAAATGGCGCTAAAAGCAGGTGTAACTTTACGTGTTGTTAACACCAGAATGATGAGGAGGTCAACGATATCTTCAGCATGGAGTAGAAACAAGGACCCTTCATTTCGTCAGGAACTGTCACACCTGGCAGGACATAGCTATGAGACAGCCAGGCGTTACTACGCTGTTTATGACACCTCTGAACAAGTGTAGCAAAGCCAAATTCTGTGGCCGCATGAGACTTCACTTCATAGCTAAACTTACTGCCCTTGAGAACAACTTTGGGTATGAATACTCAAACATCATCACTCATCTCCTTGGAAGTGAAGCATCTATACAGGAAACTATGAGGTGGTTGGATAAAGAAAGAGTTCAGCATGCAACACCAAAAGTGAAAAGGAGAAAACAGAAGAAAAGGACGACTCATATCAACCTGGGGAGTTCTCAGATAAAATCTGGCGACAATGAGGAAGGTGGTGCCTTCTGAAACCCTCACCTTTGAGTGAATCATTCCTTTTTAAAAGGGGACCAGATACCATATCTAATCCAGGAAGAAGACAGAATGAGCTACATTCTGTGAAGTTTTCATGCCAATCAAAGCACTACAATAAGCAAGACACCAATAAGATGAGAAAAAATTTTCAGGAGCCGTTTTCTCGAAAACGTGCAATTTTCACTTGAAAAAATTTCAAAAAATCAACAAAAAATCTCAGAGTCCATTGTGATATATCAATGAAAAGTACAACTAAAGAGCTATTTTTTGTGTGGAGGAAATTTGGAAAAGATGAAAAAAACATGCTAAAAAAAAGTATAGAAAATCGAAGGTGAATTTTTTTTTTTTTTTTTCTCGAAAACTAAAGAAAACTTTACAATTTCATCCACACAAAATAAAGATATATAAACAAGGTTTCTATACAATTTTTTTGAACTCGATTGACAAAAAAATAAAAGCTCCAAAATAAAAACAAAAAAAATGAAGTTGTTTCAGTATCCTCTTCAGTTTCACCCAAATTTCGTGAAATTTGTAGAATCACGTTGATGAACAGCAACAAGCAACATACTTAAATTTTAAATACCATATTCCCAGGAGGTACCCTTACCTGAATGTTGTATTCCGTCATTTTGGTAACATTGTGGTTCAATGCCAATTGTGCTTGGACAGTCTGCCTCAATAAATATTTCGTTAAGTCATTACTTCCTCAATGAGAATTTAATGTTAAAATCTTCCATTGTAGGATTTATAATGACTGACAGTGAAAAAGGGTAATTCTGACAAGACCTGCAGGGTGTCAGGTCTGAGTCAAAACTCCTCAATGCTACCAAATTTTCAGTCTTGAAAGTTCTAACACAAAACTTACGAACTTGCCATTCCTTCAAATCACGTGATAGAGCAAATTTTAAGGTGTTTTTTTTAAAAGCTCTACTCCAGAGCATTACAAAAGTATTTGAGCAAAAAATCTGAGTTGTTTTTGTGGTTGTTTTTTAATGCTCTATCCTGACATGACTGAAGGGTGTAATTGGCAGTTTTGACAACATTTGACTACAGATAGTGTTGTTTGATATATGACTTTGACCGAACACTCAGTCTTGAATTGAAACTGGGATTATGGTGGGAGTGACGAAAGCTATTTGTGATAGTGAGTAGTCACCAGCAGGGGACCTGAATGGTACGAAAACGCCCTGTTGATAGAGAAGGACCTCCACATGGTTCCCACCGGGCAACAGTGTTTAATATGATGACATTGCTCGCAGATTAAACTCTGGCTAGTAACACCTCTCTCTTCGGGTACAGCAAGGGAGGCCCACTTTTGTAAGTGGAGCCTAGATATTCCTGGCACATATTTGCCATCCCATTGGGTTTGGTCTCTTTTGTATTTTTGTATTCTATGATTAACGAGTTTCTATCTCTACAGATAGTGCAACATAGAGTGCAAATTAGAAAAAGGGTTACAGGTTTTTGTGCTTGAGTGAATAACTTTCACAGACAAATAGTGCAGTGCATAAAGTGACAAAAGAGTTCTGACTGTCAGTTCTTGCACAGTATTTTACATTAAAAAATGTCTGCCGAGGACCTCTTTGCCAGTGATGATTCCGACAGGGATCCTGACTTTGACATAAACACCTTTCTAAAAAAAAATGAAAGGCAGCCTCAGTGATGAGGAAGAGGAAGCTATCGTTGCTCCAGGAGACCCACAACCAGGCTGCTCTCACTGGGTTGAAAAATCTGCCAACCATGATGACAAACAGGATGAGGATGAGGATGAGGATGAGGATGAGGATGAAGATGAGAATGAAGATAAGGATGAGGATGAGAATGAGAATGAGGATGAGGATGAAGAGGAGAAGGAGGAGGAAATTGATTATGAGAAAAAAAAAGGAAAAATGCATCTCCGTCCTCAGTTATGCTGCTTCCTCATCCTCTGGGAATAGAAAGAAAGTTCTTGACGAAAAAAATGAAATAGCCAGAACTACAAAGACTCTAACGGAGGTGGCATCTGTCTTTAAGATCAAAATAGATGCAGCTGAGAGGAAACTTAAGTCTCTGAAAAAGGATATGTCAAGAGAATTGACAGTAAACCAGGCATTCTGGAAAATAACACCGAAATCACTACCTGTAATAGGTAAAAGGTTTTACAAGGTGGAGAGAAACTGAGGGTACTGAAGGGAAAAAAAACTACTATCCTGCCCCATGCCATACTGCATAGGGTTGGTGAAAAATCTCTCACGCCACCTTTCCTTGGTACATAGGATCCCAAAAGGGGAACAAAAAAGTATACTGCCCAAAGTGAAGGCTATTTCACAAAAGGAAGCACCACAAAGCAAAAAGTCCCATACCAAACGCTTGACTAAATGTTGCATCTGCGACAAGAAGCTAAGCAGGATTGACGTCCATCTAGTTCACACCCACCGTTTAAAGAGGGGAAGTGCTTCTTTCAAGGAAATGTTCCAGTTGGTAAGTGTCTTACCTCTTACATTTGATTTGAGGTTGATATGTACCAATGAATAATGATTGCTTACCCTCATTCTTACGATGGTTTCTTTACAGAACTGTCAAGAAAAAGGGGGTGATCATGAAGACGATCAAGAAAACGAACCACTAGGGACAACGAAGGAATTCGTTGGGCTTTTTAACAACACTTGCTCAATACATCAGTATTGAGCCCATCATCAATAAATGTATCTGGCAGACTTGTTGGAGACCTAATTAAGCATTCCTATGCCAACACAGAGGACACTCTTAATGGAAGAAATCTACAAACGTTCTCTTCTCTGGGAGACGCTGATAGCTTTATTCAGAGAAGAGGCGGTACCCTCTCTGGCAGTTACTGCTGCAAAATAATTCATGCTTGCCTGAGTTATAGAATTCCTAAAGGAGAAAGACCCTCCTCCATGGAGGATTGATCATGCAGAAAGTAAGGAAGTTGAGGAGTGCTAAAACGCCTTCTGGTAAGATATCAGAAGATAGAAAAGAGAGGGTCCATTCCCGTGAGAGAAAAGAAATAGATATGCTCTCTCCTACAGATATAAAGAAAATTCTGACATCTCCAGCTGTAAATGTGATTCTTAAGAAGGCCGCTCAAAGTCTAGAGCATGAGGATATGCGCCCAATTACAAGTAGGAGCTTCCTTGAATTGAGAAATGCTCTTATATCAAGCTTCCTGGTGAGATCTCTGCAGAGGGCGCAAGAATTCACTGAGTACACGATAGAGGAATGGGATAATAGATCCCTAAATAAAGATGGAACCATGCTAAGGATCAAGACGCACAAAACCATGAGCTATGGTAGTGCAGAAGTAGTGTTAAGTGAAACTGAGGAAAAGGCAATGGAGGCTTACATTAAATTTGCAAGGCCCTGGTAATGAAGTGCACACTGCCAACGTGCCCCGTATTTTTTAGTTCCTATCTGTCAAGTAATACTGCAAACTGTTGTTCAAAACTCCATATCTCTAACATTACCGCCATCTTAAGAAAAATGGCGCTAAAAGCAGGTGTAACTTTACGTGTTGTTAACACCAGAATGATGAGGAGGTCAACGATATCTTCAGCATGGAGTAGAAACAAGGACCCTTCATTTCGTCAGGAACTGTCACACCTGGCAGGACATAGCTATGAGACAGCCAGGCGTTACTACGCTGTTTATGACACCTCTGAACAAGTGTAGCAAAGCCAAATTCTGTGGCCGCATGAGACTTCACTTCATAGCTAAACTTACTGCCCTTGAGAACAACTTTGGGTATGAATACTCAAACATCATCACTCATCTCCTTGGAAGTGAAGCATCTATACAGGAAACTATGAGGTGGTTGGATAAAGAAAGAGTTCAGCATGCAACACCAAAAGTGAAAAGGAGAAAACAGAAGAAAAGGACGACTCATATCAACCTGGGGAGTTCTCAGATAAAATCTGGCGACAATGAGGAAGGTGGTGCCTTCTGAAACCCTCACCTTTGAGTGAATCATTCCTTTTTAAAAGGGGACCAGATACCATATCTAATCCAGGAAGAAGACAGAATGAGCTACATTCTGTGAAGTTTTCATGCCAATCAAAGCACTACAATAAGCAAGACACCAATAAGATGAGAAAAAATTTTCAGGAGCCGTTTTCTCGAAAACGTGCAATTTTCACTTGAAAAATTTCAAAAAATCAACAAAAAATCTCAGAGTCCATTGTGATATATCAATGAAAAGTACAACTAAAGAGCTATTTTTTGTGTGGAGGAAATTTGGAAAAGATGAAAAAAACATGCTAAAAAAAAGTATAGAAAATCGAAGGTGAATTTTTTTTTTTTTTTTCTCGAAAACTAAAGAAAACTTTACAATTTCATCCACACAAAATAAAGATATATAAACAAGGTTTCTATACAATTTTTTTGAACTCGATTGACAAAAAAATAAAAGCTCCAAAATAAAAACAAAAAAAATGAAGTTGTTTCAGTATCCTCTTCAGTTTCACCCAAATTTCGTGAAATTTGTAGAATCACGTTGATGAACAGCAACAAGCAACATACTTAAATTTTAAATACCATATTCCCAGGAGGTACCCCTTACCTGAATGTTGTATTCCGTCATTTTGGTAACATTGTGGTTCAATGCCAATTGTGCTTGGACAGTCTGCCTCAATAAATATTTCGTTAAGTCATTACTTCCTCAATGAGAATTTAATGTTAAAATCTTCCATTGTAGGATTTATAATGACTGACAGTGAAAAAGGGTAATTCTGACAAGACCTGCAGGGGTGTCAGGTCTGAGTCAAAACTCCTCAATGCTACCAAATTTTCAGTCTTGAAAGTTCTAACACAAAACTTACGAACTTGCCATTCCTTCAAATCACGTGATAGAGCAAATTTTAAGGTGTTTTTTTTAAAAGCTCTACTCCAGAGCATTACAAAAAGTATTTGAGCAAAAAAATCTGAGTTGTTTTTGTGGTTGTTTTTTAATGCTCTATCCTGACATGACTGAAGGGTGTAATTGGCAGTTTTGACAACATTTGACTACAGATAGTGTTGTTTGATATATGACTTTGACCGAACACTCAGTCTTGAATTGAAACTGGGATTATGGTGGGAGTGACGAAAGCTATTTGTGATAGTGAGTAGTCACCAGCAGGGGACCTGAATGGTACGAAAACGCCCTGTTGATAGAGAAGGACCTCCACATGGTTCCCACCGGGCAACAGTGTTTAATATGATGACATTGCTCGCAGATTAAACTCTGGCTAGTAACACCTCTCTCTTCGGGTACAGCAAGGAGGCCCACTTTTGTAAGTGGAGCCTAGATATTCCTGGCACATATTTGCCATCCCATTGGGTTTGGTCTCTTTTGTATTTTTGTATTCTATGATTAACGAGTTTCTATCTCTACAGATAGTGCAACATAGAGTGCAAATTAGAAAAAGGGTTACAGGTTTTTGTGCTTGAGTGAATAACTTTCACAGACAAATAGTGCAGTGCATAAAGTGACAAAGGGTTCTGACTGTCAGTTCTAGCAGACAGTGATTACATTGGAAAGTGGAAGATGAGGACCTCTTTGCCAGTGCAAATCAGAAAAAGGGTTACTAGTTTTTGTGCTTGAGTGAATAACTTTCACAGACAAATAGTGCAGTGCATAAAGTGACAAAAGAGTTCTGACTGTCAGTTCTTGCACAGTATTTTACATTAAAAAATGTCTGCCGAGGACCTCTTTGCCAGTGATGATTCCGACAGGGATCCTGACTTTGACATAAACACCTTTCTAAAAAAATGAAAGGCAGCCTCAGTGATGAGGAAGAGGAAGCTATCGTTGCTCCAGGAGACCCACAACCAGGCTGCTCTCACTGGGTTGAAAAATCTGCCAACCATGATGACAAACAGGATGAGGATGAGGATGAGGATGAGGATGAGGATGAAGATGAGAATGAAGATAAGGATGAGGATGAGAATGAGAATGAGGATGAGGATGAAGAGGAGAAGGAGGAGGAAATTGATTATGAGAAAAAAAAAAAGGAAAAATGCATCTCCGTCCTCAGTTATGCTGCTTCCTCATCCTCTGGGAATAGAAAGAAAGTTCTTGACGAAAAAAATGAAATAGCCAGAACTACAAAGACTCTAACGGAGGTGGCATCTGTCTTTAAGATCAAAATAGATGCAGCTGAGAGGAAACTTAAGTCTCTGAAAAAGGATATGTCAAGAGAATTGACAGTAAACCAGGCATTCTGGAAAATAACACCGAAATCACTACCTGTAATAGGTAAAAGGTTTTACAAGGTGGAGAGAAACTGAGGGTACTGAAGGAAAAAAACTACTATCCTGCCCCATGCCATACTGCATAGGGTTGGTGAAAATCTCTCACGCCACCTTTCCTTGGTACATAGGATCCCAAAGGGAACAAAAAGTATACTGCCCAAAGTGAAGGCTATTTCACAAAGGAAGCACCACAAAGCAAAAAGTCCCATACCAAACGCTTGACTAAATGTTGCATCTGCGACAAGAAGCTAAGCAGGATTGACGTCCATCTAGTTCACACCCACCGTTTAAAGAGGGGAAGTGCTTCTTTCAAGGAAATGTTCCAGTTGGTAAGTGTCTTACCTCTTACATTTGATTTGAGGTTGATATGTACCAATGAATAATGATTGCTTACCCTCATTCTTACGATGGTTTCTTTACAGAACTGTCAAGAAAAAGGGGGTGATCATGAAGACGATCAAGAAAACGAACCACTAGGGACAACGAAGGAATTCGTTGGGCTTTTTAACAACACTTGCTCAATACATCAGTATTGAGCCCATCATCAATAAATGTATCTGGCAGACTTGTTGGAGACCTAATTAAGCATTCCTATGCCAACACAGAGGACACTCTTAATGGAAGAAATCTACAAACGTTCTCTTCTCTGGGAGACGCTGATAGCTTTATTCAGAGAAGAGGCGGTACCCTCTCTGGCAGTTACTGCTGCAAAATAATTCATGCTTGCCTGAGTTATAGAATTCCTAAAAGGGAGAAAGACCCCTCCTCCATGGAGGATTGATCATGCAGAAAGTAAGGAAGTTGAGGAGTGCTAAAACGCCTTCTGGTAAGATATCAGAAGATAGAAAAGAGAGGGTCCATTCCCGTGAGAGAAAAGAAATAGATATGCTCTCTCCTACAGATATAAAGAAAATTCTGACATCTCCAGCTGTAAATGTGATTCTTAAGAAGGCCGCTCAAAGTCTAGAGCATGAGGATATGCGCCCAATTACAAGTAGGAGCTTCCTTGAATTGAGAAATGCTCTTATATCAAGCTTCCTGGTGAGATCTCTGCAGAGGGCGCAAGAATTCACTGAGTACACGATAGAGGAATGGGATAATAGATCCCTAAATAAAGATGGAACCATGCTAAGGATCAAGACGCACAAAACCATGAGCTATGGTAGTGCAGAAGTAGTGTTAAGTGAAACTGAGGAAAAGGCAATGGAGGCTTACATTAAATTTGCAAGGCCCCTGGTAATGAAGTGCACACTGCCAACGTGCCCCGTATTTTTTAGTTCCTATCTGTCAAGTAATACTGCAAACTGTTGTTCAAAACTCCATATCTCTAACATTACCGCCATCTTAAGAAAAATGGCGCTAAAAGCAGGTGTAACTTTACGTGTTGTTAACACCAGAATGATGAGGAGGTCAACGATATCTTCAGCATGGAGTAGAAACAAGGACCCTTCATTTCGTCAGGAACTGTCACACCTGGCAGGACATAGCTATGAGACAGCCAGGCGTTACTACGCTGTTTATGACACCTCTGAACAAGTGTAGCAAAGCCAAATTCTGTGGCCGCATGAGACTTCACTTCATAGCTAAACTTACTGCCCTTGAGAACAACTTTGGGTATGAATACTCAAACATCATCACTCATCTCCTTGGAAGTGAAGCATCTATACAGGAAACTATGAGGTGGTTGGATAAAGAAAGAGTTCAGCATGCAACACCAAAAGTGAAAAGGAGAAAAACAGAAGAAAAGGACGACTCATATCAACCTGGGGAGTTCTCAGATAAAATCTGGCGACAATGAGGAAGGTGGTGCCTTCTGAAACCCTCACCTTTGAGTGAATCATTCCTTTTTTTAAAAGGGGGGACCAGATACCATATCTAATCCAGGAAGAAGACAGAATGAGCTACATTCTGTGAAGTTTTCATGCCAATCAAAGCACTACAATAAGCAAGACACCAATAAGATGAGAAAAAATTTTCAGGAGCCGTTTTCTCGAAAACGTGCAATTTTCACTTGAAAAATTTCAAAAATCAACAAAAAATCTCAGAGTCCATTGTGATATATCAATGAAAAGTACAACTAAAGAGCTATTTTTTGTGTGGAGGAAATTTGGAAAAGATGAAAAAAACATGCTAAAAAAAAGTATAGAAAATCGAAGGTGAATTTTTTTTTTTTTTTTCTCGAAAACTAAAGAAAACTTTACAATTTCATCCACACAAAATAAAGATATATAAACAAGGTTTCTATACAATTTTTGAACTCGATTGACAAAAAATAAAAGCTCCAAAATAAAAACAAAAAAAATGAAGTTGTTTCAGTATCCTCTTCAGTTTCACCCAAATTTCGTGAAATTTGTAGAATCACGTTGATGAACAGCAACAAGCAACATACTTAAATTTTAAATACCATATTCCCAGGAGGTACCCTTACCTGAATGTTGTATTCCGTCATTTTGGTAACATTGTGGTTCAATGCCAATTGTGCTTGGACAGTCTGCCTCAATAAATATTTCGTTAAGTCATTACTTCCTCAATGAGAATTTAATGTTAAAATCTTCCATTGTAGGATTTATAATGACTGACAGTGAAAAAGGGTAATTCTGAAACAAACTAGAAATATATACACAGAAAGTGGAAGAAAACCTAACACAAGGGAAAACAAATGATATACAAAGCATCAACTATGTTATTGTGCAGAGTGCAAACAATACACTTAAGAAGACTTACAGCAGGAGAACGAATAAAAAGGACAACACAAATAATGAAATAAGAAATGTAATAAAGAACAGAAGAGAAGGAATGCAGCCATAGAAGAAGCCAGAAATGAATTTGAATGTTCATACGAAATACAGAAGAAAAAAAGTACAAGCATTAGTAAAGACAAAAGTATATAGATATGAAAAGAAACTGACTCAAGAAATACGAGACAGTGCAGACAGAATTAAGATGTGGACATACATAAACAATCTAAAAGGAAAGGAGGAAATGACGATATACGGATTTTTTATGGAAATGATGGCAGTAGAAGCAATAAAGGAAATAGAGAACAAGTAAAAGGAAGTGCATAAAAAGTACGACAACGGAGTTACAGAGGCTTGGAATGCTGAAGCCAGTAGACACTATAGAGACAGCAACCATACAAAAGCCCATTTGATGGAAGGAGATGCAGATTACCGAGTACCAGATGAGATCAGGGAACACATGGATATGGCAAGAGTTATAATCAAAGAAATACAACCAATGGCAAAGGCAACAATAAGTACACAGGAAGCAATTAAGGTAATCAAAAACTTGAAAAATAGAAATAAGCTAACTGACCAGACTAATGTAAGCCATAATTCCTCAAGGCATTATTAGAAAAGAAGGAAAGTATTAACATCATCACCAGAGTCCTTCATAACATGCTAAGCACTGGAGACATCCCTGAAGACTAGAGACAGTCAAACACCAAAATGATACCAAAAAATAACAAGCCAACAGGAAAAGATTGAAGAACAATTACACCTATAAAATATTTATGGCAATATTAAGAGTCAGTATTGAAGACCACCAGAAGAAAAATGAGGAGATAAGGCAGACACAAGCAGGATTTACTAAAGGAGTCAGAATAAAAAGATAACTTATTTATTCTACAATATTGTATAGAAGACACTTACAAACAGAAGAAAATGTAACCTCAGTACACTATTCTAAAGCATTTGACTCAATAAGAAGAGAAAAAATAATGGAAGTGCTAATGAAATATAAAATACACTCAGCAATAACTAACATTTACAAAAATGACATAACAACAATCAATATATCAGAAGAAACAAGTTGTGAAATGTCAATAACAAATGATATAAGGCAAGGGTGTACTGGATCTACTACTTTATTCAAACTCATAACATACATCATACTAAAGAAGAAGGAAGAAGAAGGAAAAGGATTTAAGAGTAAGGGCTTCCATCCCAGCAAACACACTACGTAATTTTCACGTGACGTAATGGTGAAAATAAGGTGAATTTTTTATTTCACGTAAGGGCCACGTAGTATCCACGTCACGAATTCCATCCACCTAACAAAGTTTAAGGCATGTCTTGTGTTTTCAATGTTAATATTTTGTTTTCCCGTGATGTATGACCTAACTAAATATACTGTAATGAAATAAGGTGAATTTTTTTTTTCACGTAAGAGCCACGTAGTATCCACGTTGCGAAGGCCATCCACCTAAAACAGTTTAATGCACTTTTTGTGCTTTGAATGTTAATACTTTGTTTTCTCGTGATGTATGACCTAACTAAATGTACTGTAATGAAATAAAAAAAATTTGAGGTCGTTGAACGTAACGATCATGTTTCCATAACGTTACGTTTCACCATCGACTTGCGCTTTGAAAGGTAACAATGAAGGATATGAAGGATGAGATCATCAAAGGAAGTCATCCTCCTAACAAAACTATAAGGTGTTTCTTGTTTTAGGTATATTGTTAAAATACTTTGTGCAATATAATTATGATGATACAGGATCTTAATAAATATGCTGTAATAAGAAAGATCTTATGGGGTTGTGGAACGTTTATATAACGTTGCATTTCAACATTGACTTAAGCATGTGATCTCTCTCTCTCTCTCTCTGTGTTTAATATGATGACATTGCTCGCAGATTAAACTCTGGCTAGTAACACCTCTCTCTTCGGGTACAGCAAGGAGGCCCACTTTTGTAAGTGGAGCCTAGATATTCCTAATATTTGCCATCCCATTGGGTTTGGTCTCTTTTGTATTTTGTATTCTATGATTAACGAGTTTCTATCTCTACAGATAGTGCAACATAGAGTGCAAATTAGAAAAAGGGTTACAGGTTTTTTGCTTGGTGAATAACTTTCACAGACAAATAGTGCAGTGCATAAAGTGACAAAAGGGTTCTGACTGTCAGTTCTAGCAGACAGTGATTACATTGGAAAGTGGAAGATGAGGACCTCTTTGCCAGTGCAAATCAGAAAAAAGGGTTACTAGTTTTTGTGCTTGAGTGAATAACTTTCACAGACAAATAGTGCAGTGCATAAAGTGACAAAAGAGTTCTGACTGTCAGTTCTTGCACAGTATTTTACATTAAAAAATGTCTGCCGAGGACCTCTTTGCCAGTGATGATTCCGACAGGGATCCTGACTTTGACATAAACACCTTTCTAAAAAAAAATGAAAGGCAGCCTCAGTGATGAGGAAGAGGAAGCTATCGTTGCTCCAGGAGACCCACAACCAGGCTGCTCTCACTGGGTTGAAAAATCTGCCAACCATGATGACAAACAGGATGAGGATGAGGATGAGGATGAGGATGAGGATGAAGATGAGAATGAAGATAAGGATGAGAATGAGAATGAGGATGAGGATGAAGAGGAGAAGGAGGAGGAAATTGATTATGAGAAAAAAAAAAAGGAAAAATGCATCTCCGTCCTCAGTTATGCTGCTTCCTCATCCTCTGGGAATAAAAGAAAGTTCTTGACGAAAAAATGAAATAGCCAGAACTACAAAGACTCTAACGGAGGTGGCATCTGTCTTTAAGATCAAAATAGATGCAGCTGAGAGGAAACTTAAGTCTCTGAAAAGGATATGTCAAGAGAATTGACAGTAAACCAGGCATTCTG
>NC_059257.1:2728568-2764731 GCF_017591435.1 Portunus trituberculatus | reverse complement strand
GCAAGGAGTAATCAGGAAATGATAATACTGGAGCTTGTGGAAAAGCTGATTTAAGAACAGTGAAGCTGTAGTCATGAGTTGCATTCCAATGAAAGGGCACATCTTTCTTCAGAAGACGCGTTAGTGGAGACGCAATAGTGGCAAAATTCTTAATGAACGCACGATAATATCCTGCTAATCCCAAGAAAGATCTGACATTGTTAGTCGTGGTTGGGGTAGGAAAGTCTTGTGTCGTGATCCGAGCTGTTGCACGACGTTGCACAAATTGTCTAGCTACTGGCTATAAATAGTCAAAGGTTTTTTCTATCTTTAATTAACAAAACTAATATCTATACATAAGGTGTTCGATACGGCGCCGACAAGTAACAATCACAACTCTTTCTGTTGCCTTCTCCACTGCAATGATTACAAATTCTCTTACAAACATCCTTAAGAATTGCATTAATCTCGTAGATATTCTCGCATCAAAACGGATTTCACTTCAAACATCATCCACTATATCTTCATAACGTATTACAACATCTGAACCCGGTGCTTTATTTCTCCGTAAACTTCATACGTAGTACGTACAATATTACCCCTTTTTCCCAGCGACCCGTATATAAGGATGACCTTTACTTGGTACATGAATGTAAGCAACCACATGACGTACCACCAAATATATTACCATACACATATAATTACCAGACTCGTTCAACAAAATGACAACGTAACACCACCGAAATATAATGACAAATATTGATATCTCCACACAAGTGACTTCCCTCAAATAATCTCTTTCTCTTGGTACCCATACATGGAACCACGTTAACTTCGCACACAATTACACACTAGTAAATATGTTATGTAACTTATTCGTCAGAGCAACACACATGCACATACGTAGGTAGCCGTATACAATTTCCTTACTCATAGATGAAAACGCAAGTATATAACGACGTCATTATGAACCAAAGTACAACCACATAAACCATAATAAACTAATACCACATAATACCTAAACCTCCTATCATGCTTCTTCCTCCATTCTAATTTACCTCAAAGACTGCATTGCAACTTATAAGCTCCACTACTGGTTATATATGAAGTACAAAACGCCGCCCTCAGCTATGCAGCCGAGGGTGGCCCTTAGAACCGCGGTTGTCCTCTCTCTCCTCTCTCTCTCTCTCTCTCTCTCTCTCTCTCTCTCTGCCCCAAACCTCTAATTTCCTTCAGGAACTTATGGGGCGTGTCTTGACCCACACAACACGCCCCTCAGAATGTACCATTCACCAATCAAGTACAAGCTCAAATGAACTCCACGTGTGGTATGAACAACATCCAAGACGACAACACTACCACCGGATGTTTACATGACCTGGGCGATATATATCTGCCCGGGCTGCCCTGGGTCAACTGACCTGGGTCATTAAATGTTTCCTGTTGACCTTCCTGCCCTTCCTAAACTCTTTTATGGCTGGATACGACTACACACCGCATACTGGCGAACTATCATACTTCCATATATCTTTATTTCTTGTATCTTCATATTTCTCATATTGCACTAATGATGTAGGCATCTGACACTTGAACAGCTTTGACTTTAGCGTTCGTAGTGTGAATACCATGGCGATCCACAACATGGCCAAGAAATTCAATGCGAGAACGCAAGAATTGACATTTTGTGATGTTAAGCTTCAGACCAGCTTCTATGAATTTCTGTAACACTAGAGCAAGTTTGTGAAAGTGACTGTCTAAATCTTTAGAGACTAAAATTAAATCATCAAGATAGACAAACAAACCATCGCAAATAAGATCTTGGAAGAGTGAATTTACTAGTCGTTGGCAGGTTAGTGGAGAGTTACGAAGACCCATGGGGCAAAGAAGCCACTCAAAATGGCCTTTTGGCGTAGAAAATGCAGTAATGGGTCTACTACTTGGAGACAATGAAATTTGACAAAATCCACTTTTCAAGTTAAGTGTTGTGAATACTGTATTGTCCTTACTGATGGACTGTAAAATGTCACTAAGTACTGGTAAGGGATAATGGTCAGGAATTGTGACTTGGTTAACTTTCCTAAAATCAATGACTGCACAGTAAGAACCATCTTTCTTTGGCACAAGGAAGAGAGGTGAGTTCCATGGAGAGTACGACTCTTGAATAATACCTTCATCAAGCATGCCTTGCACTAATTTTTGAGCTACTTGACGCTGAGAATGAGGCAAGCGATAAGATGGAACATGGATAGGGCGCGTGTTAGGCTAAAGGTCAATATGATGCTGTACATGGTCAGTAACACCTAAAGGTTCACCTGGTAAAGCAATAGCTTGTCTGTGAGCTACAAGAATATCATAGAGACGCTGTGCTTCTGCAGGAAAATCTGCAACTTTGACATATGCCTCCAACTGAGTGATCAGTTCAGCTGAAGAGCAGGAACTAACAGACTATGAATCTACAGCTCCTATCAAAGGTGGAGAATCCTGAAAAGAAGCTTCATCTATCACACTAAAGGAACCAAGATGCACGCCATCTTTAAGCGTAATGGACGAACCTGTGAGATTAGTGACTAAAGCATCAGTAAGGTGACCACATCGCATGGTAGAGAGTGTACCTTCTAAAGCTAAACGCTGAATCCTGGCACTATCAGGATGTGAGATCACGCATGCGCTAACTGGGGCACGAAGAACACGCACTGGAACTTTAGTTGCTGAAGGAGGACCTATAAACTGGTAACCAACAATGACAGCCGCACAACAATCCAAGGAGACAGAACGTTTCGACTCCTGGGACGAAGGTGCTAAGTTTGACTGCAGATAACAGTGCTTCGTCAAAAGCAGGTAGACATGACTGTTCAAAATGTACGCGTGGTGAGGCAATTGTAAGAACAGAAACAGGCGAGTCTGAAGCATAATACAGAGTAGTTATAAAAACTATATATAAACAGTTAAAAACAATACAATATTTAAAAACTAAAGAAGGCAAAAAAACGAAATAAAATATTAAAATGCAAAATAAAATAAGAATAAAATTCAAAGCTTTGGGAGAAGCCCAGCTTCTCCCTAAAAACGTCATGGCCCTGGGCCTAACACTCTGGTCCAAGGACCTTTGAGATATAATAGACACCGCTATCTCTACCGCGACAGCGGTAGAGGTAGCGGTGTCGTAAGTCAATCAGTGAGCGGCACCAAGCAGTCATCACAATAAGGTTGTGGGTCCCTGGTCATCAGGTACCTTTGTGTAAGGTACGTGTGACCTATGCGCAGTCGCGCCAATAAAGTCTGTGCACAGCGATCCCGGACATGGGAGTATGTCCACTGAGGGATAGTGGAAGTAGTGATCTCTCCCATTTTCGAGGTTGCGACCCCCGTTAGCCATCTCCTCTGCCAAATTGCTGCAACCGCCACACGAATAGTGTGAAATACATCTCGAAACGGAACAGGGGAAGGAGATGGAGCGCGACTTGCTGCCTCTTTAGCGAGGCGATCTGCGTGTTCATTCCCTGGAACACCTACGTGACCAGGGACCCAACAGAACCCAACACGATATCCTCGTTGTGTAAGAAGATATAGCCACTCCAGGGCTGATAAAACCAAAGGGTTAAATGATAGGGCAAGAGAGAGAAGTAAGAGCACTGCGACAGTCACTAAAAATTGTAAAAGACGAAACCGGGAGAGTAAAAATAATCTGTAAAGCTAGGACTATGGCAGACAGCTCCGCAGTAAGACGGATGCCACTGAAGGAAGGCTGCCACACCGATAAAAAGAGGGGAAAACCACACTAAACCCAACGCCTGCGTCGGATTTGGAACCATCAGTAAAAACAGGGATATCATCAGAATGGATAAAAAGTGTTCTAAAACCGTGTGTGGGACAGAGCTGGCAGAAAATCCTTCTTGCCATCCATGGCAGGAGGGCATAATGAGGTAACAGGAAGCTGCCAATAACCAACTCGTGGGAGCCGGAAAGAGTACACAGGAGTGGGGTCGATAGATAACTCGCCATGAGATTTGCAACTCGAAGGCCAAAAGGTTTAGGAGACTCGGTCGAGTGACATACGCCTGCGAACGCGAGTCCCGCAACATTGACACACAGGGACAGAATCAGGAAGACGGTGGGTGCGAAACAAACACCGGACCATCGAAGACTGGCGCCGGAGGTCGAGCGGCCAGAAACCAGCATCCACTAGAATGCTAGGTATTGGAGATGTCCGAAATGCACCCGTAGCCAAGCGGACCCCAGCATGATGCACGGGGTCAAGCGTGTGTAGTCGTGAATCCGTTGCGGATGAGTAGATCTCACAGCCGTATTCTAGCTTCGGAAGTATGAGTGAAGCAGCAACAACGTGTCCCTGTCCGCACCCCAAGAGGTGTGACTTAAAACCCGAAGAAGGGACCGACAAGACGCCTTAAGAGAACGGAAATGGGGAACCCAGGTGAGACGGTTGTCAAATAAAAGGCCAAGATATCGAGACGCCTCCACGCATGAGAGGCGTCTATTTGCAAGGTATAAATCAGGGTCTGGATGAACACCACGGTTGCGACAGAAATGCATAAATACGGTCTTCGAGGTGGAGAATCGAAAACCGTTCATGTTGGCCCAACTGGACACCCTATTGATCGCTAGTTGGAGCTTGCGCTCAATCAGTGACATCCTAGCAGCAGCAAAGAAATACATAAATCATCAACATATAAGGAGCTGTGAATGCCATCTGGGAGAGTATCAATAACACCATTTATGGCGACTGCAAATAATGTAACACTAAGAATACTTCCTGTGGGACACCGTCATTTAGAGCAGTAGCCTCAGAGAGAACACTCCCACTCGAACCCGTAAAAACGTCTGGATAAAAACTGCTGGATAAAATAGGAAGGTGGCCACGAAGGCCAAAATTAAACAAAGACTGTAAAATGCCATGACACCAAGCCGTGTCGTAGGCCTTCTCCAGGTCAAAAAGACTGTTACTTGATGGTGGTGATTAGCGAAGGCCTCACAAATGGAAGACTCTAGGGATAAAAGAGCATCAGTAGTAGACCTCATCTTTCGGAAGCCGTACTGTACCGATGACAAGTACTTCCCCTCTCCAAGTACCACATGAGTCTTACATTTACCATCTTTTCTAAAACTTTACAAATGCAGGATGTCAAGGATATAGGACGGTAGTTCGTAGCCTGGAGATTATCTTTCCTTGGCTTCGGAAATGGGAGAACCACTGCCACAGCCCAAGAAGTAGGAAAGTCACCGGTACGCCAAATCATATTATAAAGATTTAAAAGAAAGTTAAAAGCACTGTCAGACATGTGGCGCAAGAAGGCATAAGGTATATCATCTGGGCCAGGAGGACAGTCATGACACTGGGACAAAGCAGCCCGCAACTCGGAAGCAGAGAAAGGGACATTATAAGACTCCTCCAGCGAAGAAAAGTTTATGCCGAGAGATTCCATTCTCTGGCGGTGACGTGCGCCCGGGCTGCAGGATGCCTCTGGGAAACACTGGCAAAGGTCGGCGACATTCCTAGGGTCTGCCACCGTTCGCCCAGCAGACAACAAAACTGGTGGGGAAGGAGCAGAATACTTCCCAGCAATTCGGCGGACTTTGTTGAAGACATCCGTAAGAGGGTGCGGACGTTTAATGGAAGAGACATAGGCTTTCCAAGAGGCTCTTTGTGCCTCTTTCAAAACGCGGCGGGCCCGAGCTCGGCAGCGCCGAAAAGCTTCCAGGCACTGCGGGTCCCCACGATGTCGCCGGAGACGAGAGAAAGCTGCCCGTTTCTCTTTCACCGCTGCAGTGCATGCTGCGTTCCACCAAGGAACGGGACGCTTAGTAAAGCGACCTGACGTCCTAGGGATTGTCTGAAGCGCTAAAGAAATAAAAATCGGTAAAATAATCAACAGCCTCAGCACAAGTAGAAAAGTCAGCCAGCGGACGGATAAAAGAGCTAAGGTCTGTGAATCGACGCCAATCTGCCTTGTCTAAAACCCAGCGTGGGGCCGGGACTGTGGCTCAGAGTTCACAGATTCCAATAAAATCGGAAAGTGGTCACTACCGTGTAAATCCGGTAGGACTCGCCAATTAAAATCAAGGAAAGAATTAGATGTACAAAGAGAAAGATCGATAGCTGTAAAAGTCCCAGTAGGACTGTGGAAATGTGTAACATCCCAGAATTTAAAACCTCAATCCTCATCCTCAATAAAAGAACCGATTAAAACCCCACGAGGATTACTAGCACCTTCATCCCACAATGGGTGACGGCCGTTAAAATCTCCCAACAAAGAAAAGGCGGAGTCAGCTGACGCACCAGGCCGTCAAGCTCACCCCTGGAGACAGGAAGCCGAGGAGGAGATATAAACTGCAAATGGTGTACAGTCGTCCCATAAAGACCTTAACAGCAACCACCTGAAGGGAGAGTTAAGTTGTAACGGGATAACAGGTATATCCTGACGGACTAGAATAGCTGTGATATCGTGGTGGCCCTGGTCAATGAAAGGAGTAGTAAAAAAGGCACGATAGCCAGGAGGACTACAATAAGTACTATCACCTAGCATAGTCTCTTGTAGAGCTACACAGGCTGGAGAGAACTCCGACAGCAAAGCTCGGAGTTCCCCCACGAGGCGCGAAGGCCTCTACAGTTCCATTGTAGAAGCTTGAAGATGACTATTTAGGTGCAGTGGACGGGCGAGCCTTTTGAAGCAGCTGCCCGTGACTCACCTGACTAGAAATAATCAACCGACGAGAAGACACCGGGAGTTGTGATGTTCCGGATCGTTGGACCGCTGCCTTTCGGCTTGCCGGTGAGTGATGCGAACCATCATCACTCTACCGGTCCTCGGAGGACGAGGTCAGGCTGGACTCCACTTTTGACACAGCGGGTCCACGAGGGACGGCTGTGACAATATCATCGGACGTCTCCATGTTAAGACCGTCCTCATCACAAGAAGCCCGATCTGAGACGGAGGCGTCACAGGAGGCTGGACAGAAACTAACTGGAGCTACCATTGCAGAGCGGTCCCTGGAGGACTCACGATCATGTGCACTGGGAGAAACCTTAGATTGCTTAGGCTGAGCAAATCCTATCGAGCAGAGCCGCGGTGCCGTTTGGTCATGCCCTTCAAAGGGTTAGGCGATGGAGGAGGGAAATGGACATAAACTACATGGGTAAGTTTGGTCAAGTCCGTATTATTCTCGTCGCTTCTTACAGGTGACTCAAAGATGACAAAAGGGCAATCCTATTGGCCAAATGAACAGGACCACTCGCCCGAACAGAGCGAGAGGTAGCAGAAGTGGTTGTTTTTGGACCGGCAGACTTAACTGAAGTACGTGCGGCCAATGAAGCATAAGATGTCGCACCAGTACCGTCCTTCTGGCGGTACAGGAGTTCACGGCGGGCGCTACCGAGGCTAATAAACTGACTATTAGCTAGCTGTAGAATGTCCTGCTCCAGGTGATACCTGGGCATTGCCTGGAACGTACCTGGTGAGCATCACGGCAATGAAACAATAAGCAGCAGCATTGCAATGCTCCTCAGAATGTGAGTCTAGTGCAGAGCAATTACCACATCGAAGCTTCTTTGCAGGAGCTTTTGCCATGACCGTAGCACAGAACATTGAAGAGGACGGGAAATAAAGCGCCTCACCCTAAGATTAATAGGTCCGATATTAACACGGTCAGGGAGGGTGGAACCAAAAAAGGTGAGGAGGACCATGTTGGAGGAGTTCCTCATCTTTGTCACCTTTTGGACTGAGCTAGGACACATTGCTAGTATTTCCTCATCATGGAATTCATAAAGATCCTGACTGTACACACAACCTTTACTGTAATTAAAGGTGGGATGTGCCTTTATAATCTCAAACATGCTGTCAGAAGGACATGGTAGATGTTGCAACATCCTTGCCTGCGTGATATCTTTTGCTCGCACTAACAACCCCTTCCCGTATTTCTTGAGGTTTCCCTCAGGAATCGTGCCGATCTCTTTGGACAAGTACCGGGAGGCGAGGATGAAATTTCCGCGCCCATTTCTGTAGTATGCCACAAACCAACGTGGAAGCGGGATCTGGCGGACTTCAGGAACTGAATTCTCTGAATAGTTGCCAAAAAGATTTGGGATGTAGTCCGTGTCACTGTCCGAAATATTGCGAGAGTGGAGAAGTTCTGTCTTAAAGCCAGAGCCAGCAAGGGGCAGGGATGCTACATGTTCATAAGCCAGACGGGCTTCATCACATGACAGAAAAGTTACATAGCAGCGGTTAGAAGGAAAGTCCTTATCATAAACAAGTCGAATGCGAACAACCGTGCCATACACCTTGAGAAGTGAGTGCAAGGCGTGATAAGAAAATGATGGGTTAACATTTACCATCACAAGGGAGTCATATGCAGCAGAAATACGTCTCTCAGAAGAACTCCCAGAACAGGAGACTGCTGCAGGAGGCTCTTGTGGAGGGTAATCCTCCTTCCCACTCAGACCTGAAGATGACGTTTCGCGGGCCAGGTCAGCCACCTCACGAGAACCTGATAGTTTTTTGTGTTTCACCATATATATAAAGTTACACAAAAAAAATGGCTCCAGGGGCAAGGGAAACCACCTACTGGGACTACAATGGGAGAGAGCGCTGGCTGCCGTGGACGGGGTACCTCGTCCCCATGCGGACCACTCGTTTTAAAAACAGGCCCCACATGATAGGAATGTTTGTCCACGACAGAGCTGAGACCCCCCTCCCAAAGCATCCCAGCCTGGACACCCAACCATCCAGCACAGGACGGACCCTATTGGGCGATCCCTCCAGCGGGTGGCCACGCTAGTCCACTGGCAGCCTATGTAGGAACCACTTAGTCTGGCCCCTCACTGGCGACCTTACTAGCATGGGTAGCCCTCTCCCCCTCGAAAGGGCAGAGCAGGGGCCTAAGCCCCTTCTAGCGTAGCTCGCCAGGTCACAGAGGCACGCAAGCACCCCCACCACGACAAGGTGGTTCCTATCTGGGGGGTATTTTGATAGAGGAACATTATACAATTTATCAAGGTGCTGGTAAGCACGTTCTGTCAGTAAGCTACAGTCAGCTCCTGTATCAATGCAAACTGTGAAAGGAGAGCCATAAGTGTACATTTGCAAATGAAGACGTCGCGCCGTTGCAACAACAACTGTAGGAATCGACCGGACTGGCATGTCTGAGAGAATGTCTACGTTATGGGAGGAGAATGCTGGTGGTGGTAAAAATTTGACGGTGGTGAAGACACAGTGACATGTTGTTTATGCTGAAGGCGTTGAATTTTAAAGCATTCTTCAGAAGAATGATTACCTGGACCATAAATAAGGCAAGACTTAGGTGGTCTTTCAGGAATTGGACGCGACGCAGGACGTCCCTCCCGAGAAGACGATCTTGGGCGACTGGGCACAGAGCGTGTGACATGACGGAAGTCTTGAAGAGACTCATAGCGGGAAAGACGCTGAGCTGAGGGAGAACGCGCTGCATTTCTTTCATGAAGCTGTCGCAAAAAACAACGTTTAATGGTATGTCCCTGTTTGTGACAGTAAGTACGGGCATACACAGCATGTTGCTTATCAGAAGCTGGTGCACTAGGTTGTGAAGTCTGGTTAGCAGAATTTAAAGGTGAAGAAGCAGTAGTAGAAGCTACAACGTGCACGTGAGCTGTATGTTCTTTTAATTTAGAAGCAATTTTAGATGAGAAATTACGTAGATTATCTGTCAGTGTATGTAAGTGTAGACGCAATTCTGCGCTCACTAGGGTTCAAAAAGTTAATGTAATAGAGAAATTCAATTATATCATGAAATCAACAGCAGCAGAAGCTAATTCAGCAGAGCGAGGAAGAGCTCTTAAGCAATTGAAGACACCAAAATTGTTAGTCATTGTATCTGCTCCGTCAAAGACCCACTGGAATGAATCTGGCTGTTGGGGCATACCAAATGCTTGTAAGAAATTTGCTTTGAAAGCGTTATAATCATAATTCAGAGTTTTAGGATTGAAAGCAGAAACCGACATTAAATCAGCAGCAATAGATCCTGGCTGTAACTGAGAACGCACAAAAGAAATTTTATCAACACCTGAAGTGATGTTAGAGTTGCGAATACTGTCTTCACATTGTTGCAAGAGTTGTAAAGAAGAATACTGAGAGATGTCATCACCACCAAACTTCTGGATTGAAGGATCATGGTGTAAGAGTTTAAAAGTTGGAGCTAGCACAGGGCTTTGAAACAATGTAGAAGGAACAGGAGGGGCATTACCAGTAGTAGTAGGAATTGTAGTAGTAGATGTAGTAAGGGTAGAAGTAGTAGTAGTAGTTGTAGTAAGAGTAATAGTAGTAATAGTAGCAATTGTGGTAGTAGTAGTGTTATTATCATGAGAAGACATGGTGCAAGAATAAAGCTTACCACTGCGTAGCAACATAAAAAATAAAATAAGTAAAAATAGCAATAAAGTAAGGTGTTATAGTTGCACTCTGAAGCAAAATGGAAGTAACTAAGTCCAGGGCTCACTCAAAAACACACACTTGGGCAGTACATCGCGTAGCAAAAGTGGAGTACAGAGCACAGCACAGTCAAGCTAGGACGGTAAAATTATTAGTTTTTTCATAATACACCAGGCATTGCAATTGGTATCAAAAGTACATGGAAGTACTGCTGAGAAAACTTCATGCAGTGATTTTAATACTGAATAATTTTTAGAGATGGTACAATTTTAAAAATAAATATAACACTTGGGACAAGATGCAAATCAAGCATGAGATACTCAAAAATAACTCACTGGAGTGGTTACACTGAAAAACACTCAATAAGTATTCAATGGAACACAATGACATACATTACCATACACCATACACTGGCTGGAGTATCAGCAGCAATGAAAACACATCATACAGACATTTCATAATAAGAAGCAGTAGTAGTCTCAGTCTACGATGAAAATCCAGGCATGAACATACAAAAATATAATGAAAATCACACATAAACATGAAAAAAAAATCAACAGGGAAAAAAATTCACAGGAAAATAATTATAGGTAGTGTAAGAAAAATAATACTGAAATAAAATAACTAGCCAACAGCATGGGCAGATAGAAAATGCAGAGAGAAAACAATGTAGTATAAGCAAAAAGCAATAGAAGCAAAAAACAAAAAAGAAACAAAAATTTAAAGGTCACTCAAGGAGAGACAGTAATAAAATAACAATGCACAAAAAACACTGTTGCACTTGTAAATAACTGTAGCACTAGCAAATTAAAGGAAATGCATCAAATAATTGAGCTTATGAGGCTGCAATGGTAATATAATAAAAAAGCAGGCCTACACACAGGAAAAACATATGATACTAGGCTACAAAGACATTTAAAGCATCCGCGGCAGTGATAGCAAATCTGAGACAAGGGCAAGGTGCCGTAACGAATCACCGAAGAGCCCGGGAAAATATCAAGATGGCGGCCAGACAGGAGCCAATCAGAGCACAAGATACAGGTAGCAGCGTCCCACAGCCAATGGGAGAAGCTGAAACATTCAAACATTAAGAGACACATGAAGACGTTAGAATTAATGGCGCCAAGGCGAGAAAAAGCAGATTAAAATGCAATAAACACCACAAGATAAACTCACTGACTTACCCTGAAGGAACTAACCCAACGTATCTGTGTAGAAGGGTGTAGAAGGGAGCGTCAGATGAGGTGTGGAGTAGCTGAGAATCATAAGATGGCGCCAGGACGGACCTTGGCGAGAAAACACACTGTAATTGCTTAAAAAAAACTCACAGTAAGCACAAAAGTATATGTTATACTTAAACAAAAGACGGCAGAAGCTGGAGGGGTGGCGGAGGGGCTGACAGGTGGCGACTTGAAACACAGCTCACGAGAGAGCGAAGGAGTGCGTGTGTCGGCTTGCTACACGTGGCGATTTGATACGCAGCAAGGTGCACGTGGCTTCATATGACTACTTAAGAGCACAGCAGTCTATCAGGCAGACAGCAGGGGAAGCTGCAGGCAAAAACTTGCGAACGAAGCTGTAGGTAGGAAGATCCATGCGTCGAGAAGCCCACGTGAGACAGCAGGCAGTGGCAGGCCAAATACAGCAGGGAGAGCTGCAAGAGACTGCAGACAGCAAGGCACAATACAACAAGAAACAGCTGACATTCTCGTATTTGTAGGAAGATCCAAACGTTGAGAAGCCTACGTAAAACAGCAGGCAGAGACAACAGCCACTAGGGACAACAACGGGCGAGACAAGGCAGGAGCGTCCATCATGTCTCCTCTACACCATGGCGTCACCGGCACAGTCCTCATGAGTCACTCGCATATCACTGGCCTTCACCGCTGCTACCAATTATGTGGTAGTTGTCGTAAAACAGGGGTAGCATGGAGACACCTGAGTCCATTATGAAAGTGCACAATACACAAGTGTAAACCGAGCGAAACGAGAGGCAGGAGGCGAAGCGTGTCGCCTCAGGCGGCGGTCGAGCGAGAACTGAGGGGAAGGACGTGACGTCACACAGAAAGAAAGTATGAGAAAAACAAAGGACATGCTAACATAGGGTGACGGCCATTAAAATCTCCCAATAAAAGGAAAGGCGGAGTCAGCTGACGCACCAGGCCGTCAAGCTCACCCCTGGAGACAGAAACCCGAGGAGGGAGATATAAACTGCAAATAGTGTAGGATTGTCCCATAAAAATCTTAACAGCAACCACCTGAAGGGGAGACAATAGGTATGTCTTCACGGGCTAGGATAGCTGTGTCACCGTGGTGGCCCTGTTTGGGGAAAGGAGTGCTAAAAAAGGCACGATAGCCAGGAGGACTAGAATAAGTACTATCACCAAGCATAGGCTTTTGCAGAGCTACACAGGCTGGAGAGAACTCCGACAGTAAAGCTCGGAGTTCCCCCCACGAGGCGCGAAGGCCTCTACAGTTCCACTGTAGAAGCTTGAAGATGACTATTTTGGTGCAGTGGACGGGCGAGAGCCTTTTGAGGCTGCCCGTGACTGACCTGACTAGAAATAATGAAACGACGAGAAGACACCGTGAGTTGTAATGTGCCGGGTCGTTGGACCGCTGCCTTTCGGCCTGCCGGTCAGTGATGCGAACCATCATCCTACCGGTCCTCGGAGGACGAGGGTCAGGCTGGACTCACACAGTTGGTCCACGAGGGACGGCTGTGACAATATCATCGGACGTCTCTATGCTAAGATCGTCCTCATCACAAGAAGCCCGATCTGAGACGGAGGGCGTCACAGAAGGCTGGACAGAAACTACTGGAGCTATCATTGCAGAGCGGTCCCTAGAGGACTCACGATCATGTGCACCGGGAGAAACCTTAGATTGCTTAGGCTGAGCAAAATCTATCAACTTCGCAGAGCCACGGTGCCGTATGGTCATGCCCTTCAAAGGCTTAGGCGATACAGGAGGCAAATGGACATCCACTATATGGGTTAATTTGGTCAAGCCCGTATTATTCTCGTCGCTTCTTGCAGGTGACTCAACTGAGTCGTCGGACAAAAGGGCAAACCTATTGGCCAAATGAACAGGACCACCCGCCCCAACAGAGCGAGAGGTAACAGGAGTTGTCTTCGGACCGCAGACTCAGCTGAAGAGCGAGCGGCCAATGAAGCATAGGATGTCGCACCAGTACTATTCTTCTGGCGGTACAGGAGTTCACGGCGGGTACTACCAAGGCTAATGAATTGGCTGTTAGCAAGCTGTAAAATATCCTGCTCCAGGCGATACCGGGGGCATTGCCTGGAACGAACCTGGTGTGCATCACGGCAATGAAAACAGTAAGCAGTAGCATTGCAATGCTCTTCAGAGTGTGAATCTAGTGCCGAGCAATTACCACATCAAGAAGTTTCTTTGCAGGAGCTTTTGCCATGGCTGTAGCCGTAGCACAGGAAACATTGAAGAGGACGGGAAATAAAGCGCCTCACCCTAAGATTAATAGTTCCGATATTAATATGTGCCTTTATAGTCTCAAACATCTGTCAGAAGGACATTGTAGATATTGCAACATCCTTGCCTGCGTGATATCTTTCGCTCGCACTAGCACCCCCTTACCGTATTTCTTGAGGTTTCCCTCAGGAATCGTGCCAATCTCTTTTGACAGGTACCTGGGAGGCATGTATGAAATTCCCGCGCCCATTTTTGTAGTACGCCACAAACCAACGTGGAGGCGGGATCTGGCGGACTTCAGGAACTGAACTTTCAAAATGGTGGTCAAAAAGATTTGGGATGTAGTTCGTGTCACTGTCCGAAATATTGCGAGAGTGGAGAAGTTCTGTCTTAAAGCCAGAGCCAGCAAGGGGCAGGGATGCTACATGTTCTACAGCCAAACGAGCTTCATCGCATGACAGAAACGTTACATAGCAGCGGTTAGACGGAAAATCCTTATCGTAAACAATTCGAATACGGAGAACCGTGCCACACACCTTGAGAAGGGAGTGCAAGGCGTGATAAGAAAAAGATGGATTTACATTTACCATCAAAAGGGAGTCACATGCAGCAGAAATGCGTCCCTCAGAAGAACTCCCAGAACAGGAGACTGCTGTAGGAGGCCCTTGTGGAGGGGAATCCTCCTTCTCACCCAGACCTGTAGATGACGTCTCGCGGGCCAGGTCAGCCACCTCACGAGAACCTGGTAGTTTTTTGTGTTTGACCATATGTATACAGTTACACAAAGAAAAAATTAGGGGCAAGGGAAACCACCTACTAGGACTACAATGGGAGGAAGCGCTGGCTGCTGTGGACGGGGTACCTCGTCCCGATGCGGACCAGTCGTTTTAAAAAAAGGCCCCAAATGATACGAATGTTTGTCCACGGCAGAGCTGAGACCCCCCCTCCCAAAGCATCCCAGCCTGGACACCCAACCATCCAGCACAGGACGGCCCCTATTGGGCGATCCCTCCAGCGGGTGGCTCCGGTGGTCCACTGGCAGCCTACGTAAGAACCATTTAGTCTGGCCCCTCACTGACGACCTTACTAACATGGGTAGCCCTCTCCCCCTCCAAAGGGCAGAGCAGGGGCCTAAGCCCCCTCTAGCCTCGCTCGCCAGGTCGCAGGGGCTCGCAAGTCCCCCCACCACGACAAGGCGGTTCCCATTTGGGGGCCCTTAAGATGGATTGGGCAGCACCTGTATCACGCAGAACCTTGACATTTATTGCTTTGTCTTTACCATCAGTCAGGGACACTTTACCTTGATACATGTACGAGTCATAAGTTCTAGAGGAGAGTTGACAGGGTTAGCTAGGGCCACTGGTTTCTCGTTCTAGAATGTGTTAGGTTTAGGGGCCACAAAAGAAGATTGACGTTGAGAGGCCTTGCAATTTGGGTGTTTACATTTCTGGATCGTGTGTCCTGGTTTCTTACAGTATGTACACCAGGGGGAATTATATGCATTTGGCGAGAATCCGGTCGGCTTACCACCCGCGCCCCCAAAACCTCCCCCAAAGGAGTACCTAACATTAGATAGTTAACCACGACCTCTACTACCCAGGGATCCCATCAACAAAGCAAACGCATCAGCCACTTAAGCGACAGACATAAAATCACTCTCTCCCCGTTCTTCCACATGCTTCAGAATATTAAAGGGTAACTTGTTCTTCCATTCTTCCAGGACCATTAGATTGAGCAACTCCGAAAAGGTGATAATGTTAAGGGCGGCTAACCCTTTCTTAAATTGTCTTAGTTTCTCACTAGCAAATTCAACATAGGTGTGAGAGTCTGGTTTCACATATTTTCGGAACTGTTGTCTGTATCCGTCAGAAGTGATAGAGTAAGCGTCTAGAATGTTACCTTTGATCTCTTCATATTCTACCTCATCACTAAGGCCGTTGTATACCCTATAAGCTTTTCCTACTAGCTTAGGGACAAGGAGAGACACCCACTGATCCTTGGGCCATTTATTCCTATTAGCAATGCTCTCAAAAGCACGAAATGACCCGTCAACATCAGATTCATCAAAAGGAGGAACTAGCGGAGCAGCTATAGCGGGATTAAAGCTTGCTAACTATTTCTTTATATCTATTTCTTCCCCTCTAAACTTAGCATCATTTCGTAAGGTTAACTCCTGAATTTCTAACTCTTTCTCCTGCCTTTTAAGTTGTAACTGAAATTCTCTTCCTTTTCTGCCTGTAGTTGCATTTGTTTTTCCTGTAGTTGCATTTGTTTTTCATGCATGCGGTATTCTAGTCTAAGCTTCTCAATTTCCCACTGACTTATCCTACTCTTATCCTGTTCTTACTGGGGACTGTGTATTATAGTCCTCGTAGAGGCTGACATGGGAGTTAACTCTTCTATGGCATTTCCTAGCAACTGACCTTCTTGCACTAGATGTTCAACAACTACATTCTTAATGACCTCTTTAGTCATCTGAGACGTGATGGGAACATCAAAATGTTTAGCGATGGTCTTCCACTGGTCCTTCTTTATATTAGCACCTTTAAGTTGTTTCAGAGAAAGGTCAGCACAAAAATCTTCAACGTTAAACTGAACGAAGCCATATTAAATAGATGTTAAACAAACAACAACAAAAAATTATAAGCGAATTACTTAAGTGAGGAACTTGGCAGAGTGATAATAAAGGCAACCTTGGAAATTACCTAGATTATACCTAAGTAAACACTTACGAGTATAATCACTAATGAGGGGGGTAAACTAGAGAATTACGGCATTAAAAGGGATCCGGATTACTCTAGTTACGAGACTTGAGAGTGAGGAGCGAATTGTACTGAGACTTGTTATTGATAAAGAGGCGGATTAGTCTGAGAGACTAGTTAAAATGGCCGATTCTAACTAGCGAGAAAAATTATCCGCGAAGTGGGGACTTAAGCTTGTCGCCCACCAGATCGGATCGGAAACGCCGCGGAAGCTTACGAAGCCTCGGATCGGACACGACACGACGTTCAGTACGCCCACCAGCTCAGACGACATCGGATCGGAAACGACGCGGGTGCTATGTTTATCTCTCAGTCTGTCCAGCTACACGTTGAAAGTTTCTATATACTACTTAGCAAGTAAAAAAAAAAAAAAAAGACAAACAGAACATTTTCATATTGAATTTAAACAAATTATTACATTTATGAAAAAAAAAAAACTACTGTCACTACAGACGGCCCCACAAGCGTAGAATTATCGTACAAAGCGTACGATAGTGAGGCAGGGTATCGTACATCGTATTTGAAGCAAAATTGTCGTACAAACACGATAATTATCGTACGAATGACAGCCCTGCATCACAACCTCTCCAAACACCGTTCTGCGCATGCGCAGTCTCTCGGACGCATCAGAACTATCAGAAAAATATTCTTTCCAAGATATCCGCGTCGTTTCCGTTCTGATCCGATGCGTCGTTTCGTTTCCGATCCGATCAGGTGGGCGTTAGCACGTTCAAATGTATGGTTTAGATTTTTTTCCGATGCTTCGTGTCCGTTCCGAAGTGTCGTTCCCGATTTGGTGGGCGACAAGCCTTAGGGTTCGCATGAACATATGATGATCCCAACACTTGGATAACACTTATTACACACATGCCTATGTGCAAAATAGAGAAGTCCTATCGGTGAACACGCCTTTCTACCTGGTTTCCTGCTCTACCACTGCTATGCGATACCAATGAAAGTCACGAAGCACTTTTAACCAAAAAGGAGCCACTTGATCGCACAAAGGTAAAATTTAAACAACACGCAGAGTAAGTCACAAAAAAAAAAAAAAAACACATCAAAGTCACAACACCACAGAAACACATATAAACAATAATGTAATCACTTAAAAAAAGTCACTGGAAAAATGGAACACTGAGCAAGGGTTATAATGGTCCGGTCACGGTCGCCAATTGTTATGTTCACCGGTTAAAAGGGTAAGATTGGCATCGGGGAGCCGGTGAACAATAACAAAAAAAAAAACAAAAAAAAACACTGCAGGTTCAACTGGTGAGGAAATGCAAAGGGGGCACTTTAAAAAGCTATTTTAATAACCCAATAATGAAACTGACATACACATAGATATAACATGAAACATATGAAACTGACATACACATAGATATAACATGAAAAATATAAAACTGACATACACATATACATATGTAACACAGAAATAAACACTACAATAAAGAACCCAACTTAATACTTAACAATAATCCTAATGCTATATGGAGGCAATGTGGAAAAAACGGACGAGGGGAAGTGATACTTATACGGTGTCGCAGTGGTGAAGTGCTGGGTGAGGTGGATCCCACGGTAGACCAAGAGACGTTGTGTTCACTGGTTGAGGCCTTGAACCTCGACTGACTTCCAGAAAGCTAACACTTCCGGTTGAGTCGAATGGGACCGCGTGAATCCAACTTCGGGACAGTAGCGGGCTTCATGAGACGGTGACGTGGAAGGGGAGGTGGAGAGGTGGCGAACGAGGTAACAAGCGGAGGAGGTGATGGTAGTGGAGTTTGTTACGGACGGGCCGTAACAGTTTCCACCTCTTAACTTTGCCACAGCCTCTTTGAAATCATCAGTGGAGGGTGCATTATCACCAATGGGTGGATCAGCATCCAGAATCTGTAACCCTGGAGTTTAGAGCTATCTGCTAGGAGGATCCAAAGTGAACAGCTGCTCTCAGTACTGAGTCCAACGAGCCATCAGCCCATCTGCTTCTGATACAAGGTGAACATTTGCTGTTCAGATAGCACTCGCCTGAGATATAGACTTAGAGTGGAGTTTTTTTCAGGGCGCAATAGGCAAGTCAGAGAGGTCATTAGCATTTAAATGACACTATACATCCTCAACGAGACCCCTGACATACCTATCCTTGTCTCTCCTCAAGAGAGTTCCATTTCTGTGTGACAGACCCCTGTACTGGTCGCGGTTCCCAGCAAGTTTGGCAGAGTGACTCCCCTCAATTCTGTCGAGCGACTCCATAACAGATGGATGGATGGATGGATGGATTTTACTCTCGGCGCCGCAATTACTAAGGTCATATAGCGCCTCTACAATATTTTAATTGAGACAATGTAGTTTACAAAGAAAATTAAAAGCAATTGTAAACAATAAAATTAAAGGTAAATAAAATACTAAAACTACAATAAGATAAAAAAAAAAAAACATTAAAAATACATATAATTAAATGAAATAAAATTCACACATTGGGGAGGAGGCCAGCTTCTCCCTGGTACTTGGAAACGTGCAAGAACCTTTAAGAGGTAGTAGACACCGCTATCTCTACCGCGACACTGGTAGAGATAACTGTGTCGTAACTCGATCAAACTTGGGCACTCTACTAGCAGGTGCCGCACGGTGAGCGGCACCAGGCAGCAGTCATCACAGTAGGGTTGAGGGTCCCTGGTCATAAGATAACCTTGTGTAAGAAACGTGTGGCCTATTCTTAGCCTCGCTAAGACAATCTGTTTACGGCGATCGCGGATATGAGTATATGTCCAGTCAGGGAGGATGGAAGTGGTGATCTCTCCCATTTTCGAGGTGGCAATCCCCATTTGCCACCTCCTCTGCCATCTTGCAGCAATCGCCAAACGAATGGACTGGAATACATCTCTAAACTTGGAACAGGGGAAGGGGGTGGAGCGCGACTCGATGCCTCTTTAGCAAGGCCATCTGTCTGTTCGTTCCCAGTAACACCGACGTGACCAGAGACCCAGCAGAACCTAACACGATACCCTCTTTTCGTAAGCAAATATAGCCACTCCAAAGCTGATAAAACCAATGGGTGAAGGAAAATAATAGAGGAGAGAGCAGTAAGAGCACTGCGAGTCACTAAAAATTGTAAAAGAAGAAACCGGGAGAATAAAATTATCTGGAAAAGCAAGGACTATGGCAGACAGCTCCAGTAAAGACTAATGTCACAGAAGGAAGGGAAAAAAACACACTAAATCCAACGCCTGCATCGGATTTGGAGCCATCAGTAAAGACAGGGATGGCATCATAATGTGAAGAATAGTGTTCTAAAAACCGTGTGCGGGACAAAGCTGGCGGGAGATCCTTCTTGCCATCCATGGCAGGAGGGCAGAAGGAGACAACAGGTAGCTGCCAATAACCAACTCGAGGGAGTCGGAAAGAGTAGACAGGAGTGGGGTCGATAGACAAATCCAGCATGAGAGAGGCGACTCGAAAACCAAAAGGTTTAGGGAGACTATGCCGAGTGACATACACCTGCGAACGCGAGTCCCGCAAGACTCACACACAAGGAACTGAATCAGGAAGACGGTGGATGCGAAACCAACATCGGAGCAGGGAAGATAGGCGCCGGAGGTCCAGCGGCCAGAAGCCAGCATCCACTAAAAGGCTAGGAATTGGTGATGTCCGAAATGCACCCGTAACTAAGCGGACCCCTGCATGATGCACGTAGTCAAGCACGTATAGCCGTGCCTCTGTTGCAGAGGAGTAGATCTCACAACCTTATTCCAGCTTGAGAAGGATAAGTGTACGGTGAAGAAGCAGCAGAGTGTCCCTGTCCGCACCCTAAGAGGTGTGACTTGAAACCCGAAGAAGGGATAGTGTCGTCCTGCAAGATGTTTTAAAAGAACGAAAATGGGGAACCCAAGTAAGACGGTTGTCAAACAATAGGCCAAAATATCGAGTCGCCTCCACACATGAGAGGCGTCTATTGGCTAGATATAAATCAGGATCCGGATGGATACCTCGGTTACGACATAAGTGCATGGTTACGGTTTTCGAGGTGGAGAAACGAAACCCGTTCATGTTGGCCCAACGGGATACCCTACTGATTGCCAGTTGGAGCTTACTCTCAATCAGTGACATCCTAGCGGCAGCAAAGGAAATACATAAATCATCAACATATAAGGAGCTGTGAATGCCATCTGGGAGAGTATCAATAACACCATTTATGGCGACTGCGAATAGTGTAACACAAAGAATACTTCCCTGTGGGACGCCATCATTTAAGGTGGTACTTTTAAAACTTTTCGCCAGACCTGGCATTTTATTTCACCAGGGGATCAGCAATCTCGTACTATTAGACGCGGAGAGAGGCTTCGCCACGCTCTGCTCTGCTCGGCCTGGCACTGAAATCGTATTGGAATACCCTGGCAAATGAAAGTTAAGTGAGGGCTCCCTTTCGCGTGAGTGAGGAACATTTTTTTGTTCCAATTTATATATTTTACTGTTGATTTTTCCGTTCCATGAAATAGCAAGTATGTTATAATTTTAAACATCAGAATAGCACAATCTGTTAGTGAATACACCGGATATTTATTTCGTTTCTCAAGGCCGTCGTGGTTCCAGTTGGAAGTCGAGACAACGCCAAGTGCTGCATTCCATGAAGGTCAGTTATTTAGAAGTCAATTGTCATTATTTCGTATTAAGAAACATTTGTTTGTATGTAATGGCTACAAAGTTTTTTTTTTTTTTGTGATAGTATCCTGTGTGTAGGCTATATTAAAGAGGGCTCAAACTCCCAGGTACTTTACAATTAAGGTCACCAGTGATATGCTAGTCTGCTATATTATTATTTTTTTTTTTCTTTTACAGGCCTTGTCTTCTAAGCCAGCATCACTCGTGAAGGTTATATCATAGTATATTAAAGAGGGCTCACACTCCCAGGTGCTTTACAATTAGGTGACCAGTGATAAGCTAGTCCGCTCTCCATGGCTTCTGCAGTTTGTTATCTGCAGTCTGTTATTGTTGAAAAAGAAATAGTTGAGAGAAGATTATTAATGTTGAAATTTAATTAATTAACATTTGTATGTTTGCTGTATTTTATGTATAAGCAAGTGCCATTAAAGTAATTATTATTTATTTAACAGGGTTATCTTGACACTTCATCAGTTTTTGTAATTTGTAGGCTATTCTTTACATAAATGGCTACTCCTCCTATTGATCTTTCATGTGATACATAGTATGCATTGAAGCTTCTTTACATATTTCAGATCATGGATCCACTCGTAGACTTCCAGGAATTTGATCTGTTCGAGGAATTAGAAGCAGTAAGGGTGAGGCTGCCAAGAATAGTGAAAGACCACCTCCAGGCTATCCAAACAGGTTGCGAGATCCCTGCTCACTCAGCTACATTTACCAGAGGCCAATGATTCAAGAGGTTAGTGTAAATTACAATACCTCCACTGAAATAGTACATATAGTGATTGATGAATTGATAAGGAAAATCAAGGTTAGGGATTTTTTTTTCTCATTCATATTAAAAGCACGGTTTGATATACTATTTTCAAAGTACGTATGTTAACCCGATCTGTTCCTAAAAATATTTCATATACCTTAGTATCGTTGCTATGTTTATGAGTGAAGAAGTGAAGTGGTCTGTAACTCTAAAGATGAAATTATATTCTTTCATATCCCAGCATACCTGACATGTTTCATTAATCAAGTACAAAAACATACCCAGTACACAATTCAAGATGCAAAATATGATAGGTAACATAATTGATCCCTGACTAATTCTTTCCCACTTCATAGGGTGTCCTGTGCCACCTTACCTCCAACTCCTCATCACCTTAAGATGGATGGCAACTGGTGATTTGCAGCTTACAATCGGTGATGCTTTTGAAGTCTCGGAGCAGTTTGTAAGCGCATGCTCTTCACGTACTGTACATGCCATTGCTACTTTATGTGAGCAGTATGTACAATTTCCTGATTGGCATCACCTGAGGTTTGTTAAAGAGAACTTTAATGCCATAGCAGGTTTCCCTTCTGTAATTGGTGCTATAGACTGCACCCAAATTCCAAAATTATGAGTCCAGGTGGTCCACTAGCAGAGCAGTTTAGGTGCATAGAGGGATTCTTTTCATTAAATGTACAAGCTGTATGTGGTCCAGACTTGAAGTTGTATAACATAGTTTGTCGCTGGCCTGGATCAGTGCATGACAGCAGAATATTTAGGAATAGTGCCCTGTATGCTCAACTACAAGGAGGTGTGTTACGTTCACCGGTTAAACTGGTAAGATTGGCATCGGGGAGCCGGTGAACAATAACAATAAAAAAAAAAACACTGCAGGTTCAACTGGTGAGGAAATGCAAAAGGGGGTCACTTTAAGAAGCTATTTTAATAACCCATAATGAAATTGACACATATATAACAAGAAACATGAAACACAGATATATAAAATGAAACACAGGAAAATGACATACACATATAACACAGTAATAAATACAACAATAAAGAACCCAACTTAATACCTAACAATAATCCTAATCCTATGGAGGCAATGTGGAAAACACGGACGAGGGGAAACGATACTTATGCGGTGTCGCAGTGGTGAAGTGCTGGGTGATGGTTGATCCCACGGTAGACCCAAGAGGCGTTGTGTTCACTGGTTGAGGCTTGGATCTCAACTTGCTTTTCAGAAAGCCAAGAGCTGGCTCAACAGTTCCGGTTGAGTCGAAAGGGGCGGCGTGAATCCAACTTCGGGACAGTAGCGGGGCTTCATGAAACGGTGACGTGGAGGGTTCATGAAACGCTGGCGTGGAAGGTTCACGAGACGGTGACGTGGAAGGGGAGGCGGAGAGGTGGCGAACGAGGTAACAAGCGGAGGAGGTGATGGTAGTAATGTATGTTACGGGCGGGCCGTAACAGGTGGTTATGATGGCTACCTGTTAGGGGACTCTGCATACCCACTTTGCCCCTTTCTAATGACTCCAATTCTGATTCCCAAACAGCAAAATGAATTTAGATGCAATTTAGCTCATGCAAAAACCCGTAATCCCATAGAAAGAGCATTTGTAGTTTTGAAACGCAGATTCCGTTGTTTGTCCATTCCTATGCAGACAAATATGGATAAAACCATAGCCACAGTTTGTAGTGCAGCAGTTTTGCACAATCTTGGAATTAATTTCAGGGATGGATATGAAAATTTGGAGGACAATGATGATGGTGATGATGGTTGTATAGAGAATGAATATGAAAATGTATTTCATGATGTGCAAAATAGGCAGGCTGGACAAAGAAAGAGGGCTAACATAATCAGTAGTGTCTTTTGAGATCTATAAATTTAGATTTGAGATATATAAATTATATAAGTTGAAAAAGTAAATTTTCAAGAAATGGCCCATAAAGATTTTTCCCAGTGCTATGAAGATGTGTCTCACTTGAGTGAAGATATTTTCATGTATAGTGAAGATATTATATATATATATATATATATATATATATATATATATATATATATATATATATATATATATATATATATATATATATATATATATATATAAACATGGAAATATCTTCACTCCAGTGAGGCACATCTTCACAGCAGTGGAAAAATCTTTATGGGCCATTTCTTTAAAATTTACCTTTTCAACTTTAAAATGATATATCTCAAATCAAAATTATAGATCTCAAAAGACACTACTGATTATATATATATATATATATATATATATATATATATATATATATATATATATATATATATATATATATTTTATTTATTTATTTTTTTTTTTTTGGGGGGGGGGTGGGGGGCGTGAAAGCACATCTACTATAGTTTTGCAATATTAGTAGTGTAATAAAGTGAATATAAAAATATAAGTAGTATTTCTTTCCATAAACAACATCTTTTACCTTCACTTTCTTGTCCTACCTGGTAGGATAAGAAAATGTTTTCAGTTTTTTTTGTTATCAGCTGTTTCTCCATATTCTATAGTTGGTTGATAAAAAAAAAATAAAGCATTACTTAATATTTAATATTGTATCAGAGTATTTTTTGCACATAAACAATATTCCAAAAGAACAGGAAAAAAATGAGGGCACAGGCAAATATTCTAAATTGTACATAAACAACATTCCACAGGAACAACAAAAAAATAAGAGGGCACAGGCAAATATTCTAACAATACTTTTGCATTTCTTTTTCATATTTTTGTATCATGCACCTTTTTTTCAAGAATTTCTTTTTCAGTTTGTAATAGCTCCAAGCGTTTCGCATGGAGCTCATCCTTCCTCTGGAGCTGTCTTAAATGTCTTTCACGTGCCAACTGCAGTGCTTCTTCTTTCCCCGCGAAGGCCAGTTTCTTCTGCGGGCCTTCTTTTTTTTTCTTAGAAGTGGATGGCTCATCCACTGTGGCGTGACCATCCGGGTTGTGGGGGTGTGTTAATATTGGTGTTGAAAAAGCCCATGCAGTTGATTCAAAAGCGGCTGATGATCCACAAAGTGTAATTGAGGCATCTTCTGAAACAACAAAAGGCCGACATAAGATTTCTGATGAAGTGAGGAGGCTGACAGATGCTTTGGAAGGCTTATAATTAATGTAATTATGAGATGGATAAGTACACTGTGACTTACCAATATTTTCAACAAGGACTTCTTCATGATAGCCTCGGTCATTGTCATATGGATTACTGAGTGGCTCCAGTTCCTCCTCTAGCAGGGGGAGGACAGCCGTAGTGATGGGATCCACTGGCTTTGGTGGTGGGCCTCCTCCCGTCTTGGACCGTCTAGCCTTGTATAAGGAATAGTCCTTCTTTGTTCTGAAAAAAAAACATTGAGGATGGTTTTCATAAATCAATCAATAATTTACCTAATTATCCTATCTTGTGTACTTTTAGGTCGGAAAGGTTAGGTTAGTTTAGGTTGTAAGGTTAGCTCAGGGTCAAGTTCTTTAATTTTTATTGCTTCTTGTGGAAACTAAATATTTATTTGTCTTGAATGTTCAGTTTGGTTAGGTTTTCAGTTGAGTTTACATATTCTAGTCTAAGTAAAGGTTATTTGCCCTAAAGAACAACAAAAAAAAAAGTTGTTAGAGAAATATCATACATTAGCTAAATCTAACTAACTTGTTAATTTCCCCTGAAATTAATACAGAAAATACTACATCCTAACCTAATCTGACCTAGAGAGAAAATAGAGAATAAAAGCCATGTGCTTCACTCAGGCTCCTCTCTCTAGTCATGTGCTTCACCCAGGCTCCTTTCTCTTGCCATGTGCTTCACCCAGGCTCCTCTCTCTAGCCAAGTGCTTTACCCAGGCTCCTCCCTCTAGCCATGTGCTTCACCCAGGCTCCTCCCTCTAGCCATGTGCTTCACCCAGGATATCCCATTTGGGTCATCTGCAAATCAACTAAACCCTCATTCACATTATAAGTATTATACAGCTTACATTAGGAAAGTAAACCAACTTTTTTATATTTTCCCATATTTTCCGCACTTGCTGAGGAGTTTTCTGATAGCCGCTCACGTCGGAGAACTTCCTGGCTATTTCTTGCCACGCCAGAGTTTTCTTATTTGCAGAATAGAATTTGGTGCTCTTATCATTGATGACTTCAATGTGTTCTTTCACAAGTTCTATAAGCTGTTGTTTATCCACCCCGGATACCGGAGCAAAGCGACAGGTCTTCTCTGAGAATGCTGCAGCCATGGTGTACCGTAAGAAAATGTAAACTGTCAAGGCTTTTCACTCACGGTCGGTTTGCTCCCAAAGACGAGATTACGTTATCCCTGTCTCAGGAGTTTTAAGGGTCTGGATATTAAGAGAAAATCTCACCCTTCCTAGCCGTCCGTGACCTCTACTCACTGCACAACACAATTATAACTCTGCTTACCTCCAACGGTCTCCCTAGGCTTCACTCTGGTGTTATGTTCAGTTACATGAATATTGGAATAATTCAAAAGCAAGACATAAATAAACATAGGTATATTACAGAAATAAACATAGGTATATTACATAAAGAAAATATAGGCAATGCATAAAATAATACAAAAACAACATATCAATGGTAAACATACAAATCATAGAAAAATATTAATTTCATAAGAATTAACCCAGGGGACAACACTACTCCAGATCAGGGGTCCCCACAAATCTCAACTGATATAAGATCCACGGCCACAGCTGGACACATGGATTGTAATCAATCAATACTAAAAAAAATTAATCATTAACTCCACATATCATGAAATGCCATAGTAACATCCCATCTACACTCCTAATTCATCATTTATGAGCAAAAGCAAAGATCCCCAAAATCACACTCCACCACACTTTACCTCACACCCCCCCAACCGTGCTCTCCCTCAGTTGATGCCACGGCCTCCTAAAGACTCGTCACCAAAAAGAAAACTCCACACAACCCATGAAAAGTCTCCATGATCCACTTGTAGACAGTCACCACTGCCACTATGTGGTCCATCCCGCTCAAACGTCTCTCCACATCACCACTTGTTTTCACCACAGCTGGTCTTACCAGACCTTATAAACACCACAAAAACCCTCACAGATAACACCACCAACCTTTAAGACCGGAGCACAAACAACCAACACACTTTATACCCACATCACCACAAAATTTCTCCAACACCACCAAAAACATCCATCCAAGGAGGTGCCTGCTGAGGAAGAGAATGTAACGGGGGCAACAAAAACGCATAGCCTTGCGCAAAGACATTACTCCTTATTCTACATTTAAATTCACACATCATATAAACATAATAATAATAATAATAATAATAATAATAATAATAATAACAATATATAGATAAGAAAATTAAGAAAATCAAGGCACAAACCGTAACAAAACAGACTTGAATCTCCCGCGTTTTTTTAAGGCCGTGAAGCGCTAAAGTCTAGCATGTTAGCGGTGGCGTTCATTCTCGTTCGCTCCGCCCGGCGCTCGGCAACACTGGCGGAAGTAGCATATAAAAGTGAGGACTTCCTCACTCCCGTGACCCCCAGCTGCAGGATTGCCTGGCGATCGCCTGGGTTTGCAGGTTTTAAAGTACCACCCTTAGAGCAGTAGCCTCGGAGAGAACACTCCCCACTCGAACCAGTAAAAGACGTATGGATAAAAAACTGCTGGATAAAAATAGAAAGGTGGCCACGGAAACCAAAAATTAAACAAGGAACGTTAAATACCATGACACCAAGCTGTGTCGTAGGCCTTCTCCAGGTCAAAAAATACAGTAACCTAGTGGTGGTGATTAGCAAAGGCCTCACAAACAGAGGACTCAAGCGATAAAAGAGCATCAGTAGTAGACCTCATCTTTCGGAAGCCATACCGATGACAAGTACTTCCTCCTCTCCGAGTGCCACACGAGTCTTACATTTCCCATCTTTTCTAACATTTTACAAATATAGGATATCAAAGAGATAGGACGGGAGTTCGTAGCCTGGAGATGATCTTTCCCAGGCTTCGGAAATGGGAAAACCACTGCCACAGCCCAAGAGGATGGAAATTCACCGGTATGCCAAATCATATTATGAATATGTAATAAAAAGGTAAAAACACAGTCAGACATATGGCGCAAAAAGGCGTAAGGAATATCATCTGGACCAGGAGAAGTGTCATGACACTGGGACAAAGCAGTCCGCAACTCTGAGGCAGAGAAGGGACATTGTATGACTCCCCTCCAGTGGAAGAAAAGTTAACGCCGAGAGATTCCATTCTCTGGCTGTGATGTGCACCTAGGGCTGCAAGATCCTTCCGGCAAAGTGCTCCGCAAAGATTTCGGCGACAGTCTTAGGGTCTGCCACTGTTCGCCCAGCAGACAAGACTGGCGGGGAAGGCGCAGGATACTTCCCAGCAATTCGGCGGACTTTATTGAATACATCCGTGAGAGGGGTGTGAACATTAATGGATAAGACATAGGCTTTCCATGAGACTCTTTGTGCCTCCTTCAAAACACGGCGGGCCCGAACTCGGCAGCGTCGAAAAGCGTCCAGACACTGCGGGTCCCCACGATGTTGATGACGAGAGAAAGCTGCCGGTTTCTCTCTCACAGCGTTTGTGCATGCTTCGTTGCACCAAGGAACGGGACGCTTAGTAAAAGCGACCGGACGTCCTAGAGATTGTCTGAAGCGTTGCTGAATGTAAAATACCAGTAAAATAATCAACAGCCTCTGAACGCAGAAAAGTCGGCCAACGGACGGATAAAAGAGCTAAGGTCTGTGAATCGCGGCCCATCTGCCTTGTCTAAAACCCAGCGTGGGGGCGGGACTGTGGCTCAGAGTTCACAGATTGCATTAAAATGGGGAAGTCACTACCATGTAAATCAGTAGAACCCGCCAATTCAAATCAATGAATTAGATGTACAGACAGAAAGATCAATAGCTGTAAAAGTCCCAGTTGGACTGTGGAAATGTGTAACATCTCCAGAATTTAAAACCTCCAATCCCTCATTCTCAATAAAAGAAACGATTAAAACCTCACGAGGAATGCTAGCACCTTCAACCCACAAAGGATGACGGCCGTTAAAATCCCCCAACAAGAGGAAAGGCAGAGTCAGCTGACACACCAGGCCGTCAAGATCACCCCTGGAGACAGGAACCCGAGGAGGGAGATATAGACTGCAAATAGTGTAGGATCGTCCCATAAAGACCTTAACAGCAACCACCTGAAGGGGAGAGTTGAGTTGTAAGGGGACAACAGGTATATCCTGACGGACTAGAATAGCTGTGCCACCGTGGTGGCTCTGTTCAGGGAAAGAAGTGCTAAAAAAGGCACGATAGTCAGGAGGACTAGAATAAGTACTATCACCTAGCATAGTCTCTTGTAGATCGACACAGGCTGGAAAGAACTCCGACAGTAAAGCTCGGAGTTCCCCCCACGAGGCGCTAAGGGCTCTACTGTTCCACTGTAGAAGCTTCTAGATGAATATTTAGGTGCAGTGGACGGGCGAGTCTTTTGAAGGGGCTGCCCGTGACTCACCTCACTAGAAATAATCAATCGAGGAGAAGACTGGTAATTGAGATGTGCCAGGTCGTTGGACCACAACCTTTCGGCCTACCGGTGAGTGATGCGAACCATCATCACTCCTACCGGTCATCGGAGAACGAGGGTCAGGCTGGACTGCACTTTTCAACACAGTGGGTCCACGAGGGACGGCTGTGACAATATCATCGGACGACTCCATGCTAACTAACACCATCCTCATCACAAGAAGCCCGATCTGAGACAGAGGACGTCACAGCAGGCTGAACAGAAACCATTGGAGCCACCATTGCAGAGCGATCCCTGGAGGACTCACGATCACGTGCACCAGGAGAAACCTTAGATTGCTTTGGTTGGGCTAAATCTATCGACTCCGCTGAGCCACGGTGCCGTTTGGTCAGGAGGGCCTTCAAAGGCTTAGGCGATACAGGGGGCAAAGGAGTTCACGGCGGGCGCTGCCTAAGCTAAAAAACTGATAGTTAGCGACCTGTAGAATATCCTGCTCCAGGCGATACCTCTGGCATTGCGTGGGACGTACCTGGTGAGCTTCACGGTAATGGAAACAATAATCAGCAGTATTACAATGCTCCTCAGAATGTGAGTCTAATGCTGAGCAATTACCACATCGAGAAGCTTCCTTGGAGGAGCTTTTGCCATGACCGTAGCCGTAGCACGAGAAACACTGTGGAGGGTGGGGAACAAAACGCCTCACCCTAAGATTGATAGGACCGATATGAACACGGTCAGAAAGGGTGGAACCAAAAAAGGTAAGAAGGACCATGTTGGAGGAATTCCTCATCTTAGTCACCTTTTGGACTGAACTAGGTCATATTGCTAGTATTTCCTCCTCGGGAAATTTATAAAGATCTTTACTGTAAACACAACCTTTGCTATAATTAAAGGAGGGATGAGCCTTCACGGTCTCAAACATGCTGTCAGTGGGGCATGGGAGATGTTGCAACATCCTCGCCTGCGTAATATTTTTAGATCGCACGAGCACCCCCTTACCATACTTCTTGAGATTTCCCTCAGGAATCGTGCCAATCTCTTTGGCCAGGTACCAGGAGGCATGGATGAAATTCCACCCCCATTTCTGTAGTACGCCACAAACCAACGTGGAGGCGGGATCTGGCGGACTTCTGGAACAGAATTCTCTAGATAGTTGTCAAAAGCATTTGGGATATAATCTATGTCGCTGTCTGAAACATTACGTGATTGGAGAAGTTCAGTTTTAAAGCCAGAGCCGGCAAGGGGCAGAGATGCTACATGTTCAAAAGCCAAAAGGGCTTCATCACATGACAGAAACGTCATATAGCAGCGGTTAGATGGAAAGTCATAAACATATAAACAAGTCGGATGCGAAGAACCGTGCCATACGCCTTGAGAAGGGAGTGCAAGGCGTGATAAGAATAAGATGGATTAACATTTACCATCAAAAGGAAGTCAAATCCAGCAGAAATGCGTCCCTCAGAAGAACTCCCAGAATAGAAGGCTGCTGTAAGAGGCCCTTGTGGAGGGGAATCCTCCTCCCTACTCAGACGTCTCGCGGGCCAGGTCAGCCACCTCACGAGAACCTGTTAGCTTTTGTGTTTTCCCATAAGCAGACAGTAACACAAAAGATTAGCTCCAGGGGCAAGGGAAGCCACCTAGTGGGAGTACAATTGGAGCGAGCGCTGGCTGTCGTGGACGGGGTACCTCGTCCCCATGCAGACCAATCGTTTTAAAAAAGGCCCCACATGATGCGAATGTTTGTCCACGACAGAGCTGAGACCCCCCCTCCCAAAGCATCCCAGCCTGGACACCCAACCATCCAGCACAGGACGGTCCCAATTGGGCGATCCCTCCAGCGGGTAGCTCCGCTGGTCCACTGGCAGGTTACGTACGGACCATTAAGTCTGGCCCCTCACTGGCGATCTTACTAGCATGGGTAGCCCTCTCCCCCCTCGAAAGGGCGGAGCAGTGGCCTAAGCCCCCTCTAGCCTAGTAAGGAGTTAGAGGGGCGAGAAAAATTGGCGAAAACGGCGCAGAACGACTAACATCATAGAAGTTGTATTAGCAGGAGATGAGATGTGAAGTTTCTAGTTAAAATTGGAAGTAAAGGACAGACCGAGGATATCTGATGTAGAAGAATGAGACAGTTGAGTGTCATTAAAGAAGAAGGGATATTTGTCTAGAAGGTTCTACCGAGTTGATAAATGGAGGAATTGTGTTTTCGAGGCATTGAAGACGATTAAATTTTCCCTGCCCCAACTGGAAATCTTAGAAAGATCAGAAGTCAGGCGTTTTGTGGCGTCTCTGGGTGATCTGTTGACTTCATGAAGGGTTGGACGTCTCTGAAAGGACGTAGAAAGATGTAATGTGGTATCGTCAGAGTAGGATAGGATAAGAACTTTGGTTAAGAAGATCATTAACCCGTGCAGCGTTAGAGACGTACGAGATACGTCGGCTACTCTGAGCGAACCGGGCGTCAGAGACGTATGAGATACGTCGGCGAGCTTCCTCGTGTTTTCGGAGGTATTACGTCCTCAAAACCTACCATTATACTGCCATCATGCACTGTAGACATTGCTCATGCTGCCTCCTCGTCCCTGCTAACATGAATCCTTCCTGTATTTATTTATTACATATCTGAAATTTAGCAGTTTCTGCTGCATTCAGCTCGGTGTAGCGAGAAACTGACGTCTCAACTCCGCTAATATGAACAAAGCGTAATTTCCATTACTTACTCCTACGTTTTCAGATGTTTTTGGTAACTGTTATATTGTGGTATTGTGGTAACTTTGTATGACTTATTTAAGAGTTTTCCAATCGCTTTGTTATAAGGAAATACAAGTACATATTACTGGGAAAATATTTGCACCGCGAAAGGCAACACTCCCTCGCGATATCTCGTGTCTTTTTTTAGCCACAAGCGCTCCCAAACAGCAACACATGACATTTTGTTTTTCTTTCAACTCAGGAACGATATTATGCATGTGTCCAACTCGGGGATCGACTGGTGAGAAACGAGGAAGCGAATAAACTAGTCACATAAGGCTTTGCTAAGTCGCTAACCTTAGCGCAAAACATCTCGCACCAATTAATACCACTTCCAGTCAGTTCTGGGAGGAATGACTGTCTTTTTCATTTGTTTCACATCATTTAAGACTGGTTTAGCAAATAAAAAAAAAACATGATGTGGCCAGCACTGACGAAATCACAAAGTCTCAGATCTGCTGATGCTGTACGGGTTAATGAACAATAGAAAGAGAATGGGTGACATGACAAAACCTAGTGGAACACCATTGTTAATAGATTTAGGAGAACAGTGGCCGTCTACCACAGCAGTAATAGAACGGCCGGAAAGAAAACTTCAAATAAAGTTGCAGAGAGAAGGATCGAAACCGTAGAAGGGCAGTTTGGAATTCAAAACTTTATGTTACACAATCCAAAGCTTTTGCTTTGTCTAATTTGACAGCAAAAGATCCATCGAAATCTGTAAAAGAGGATGATGATCAAGACTCGGTAAGGAAAGTCATAAGATCACCAGAAGAGCGACCCTGACGGATGCCATACTGGCGATCAGATGAAAGATTATTTAGTGAAAGATGTTTGAGAATGCATCTATTCGTGATAGATTAAAAAATCTTTAGACAAAAAAAAAAAAAGACGGTAGAGGGATTAAAACGGTCACCCTTATTAGGAACAGGCTGAATGTAGGCAAACTTCCAGTAAGAAAGTATAGGCAGAATTTGACAGAGAAAGTTTGGCCAAGAAAGGTGCAAGGACGGAAACAGTTTTGGGGAACAATGGGAGGGACCCCATCAGGTCCATAAGCCTTCCGAGGGTTGAGGCCAGAGAAGGCATGATAAACATCATTAAGAATTTTGATTGAAGACATGAAATAGTCAGAGGGTGGAAGAGAACTAGGAACAAGCCCAGAATCATCCAAGGTGTAGTTCTTAGCAAAGGTTTGAGAGAATAGTTCAGCTTTAGAGACAAAAGGATGAAATAAAGGAGGGAAAGATGAAGAAGAAAAGTTACTGGAGATGTTTTTGGCAAGATGTCAGAAGTGTCGAGGGGAGTTTGAGTTTGAAAGATTTTGACATTTTCTATTTATAAAGAAGTGTTTGGTAAGTTGAAGAACAGACATGACATGATTCCAGGCAGTAATATAAAGTGCGTGAGATTCAGGAGATGGAAGGATGGATGGATTGATTTTAAAATAAGGCGCCGCAACATCCAAGGTCATATGGTGCCGCTTCAGTAATTTAAAATGTCAGAATAGTTAAAAACTAACTAAAAACAAATAAAAACAATGCAGTAGCTAAAAACTAAAAAGAAAGGAAATAAAACTAAATAAAACATTAAAATATATATAATGAAATGAGAATAAAATTCAAAGCTTTGGGACAGCTTCTCCCAAAAACCTAAAAACGTCATGGCCCTGGGCCAGGCACTCTGGTCCAAGGACCTTAGAGATATGATAGATACCGCTATCTCTACCGCGACAGCGGTAGAGGTACCTGTGTCGTAACTCGATCAAACTAGGGCACTCTACCAACAAGTGCCGCACTGTGAACGGCACCAAGCAGTCATCACAGTAAGGTTGAAGGTGGAAGGGATTTAATATTAGGCACCGCAACGGCGGAAGTCATATGGCGCCGCTAAAAAAAAAATTAATGGAAAACACAAATGTTTAAAACAAAAATGATAAAATGACTAAAAACAGTTAAAAACAATAAAACTGAAGGTAAAAAAAATAAAAAATAAATAAATAAATAAAATAAAATAAGATAAAACATAAAATACATATAATAAAATAAAATTCACATGTTTGGGAGAAGGCCAGCTTCTCCTAAAAACTTAAAAACGTCATGGCCTTGGGCCCGACACTCCGGTCCAAGGACCTTTGAGATATAATAGACACCACTATCTTTACCGCGACAGCGGTAGAGGTAGCGGTGTCGTAATTCGATAAAACTAGGGCACTCTACCATAAGGTGCCGCACGGTGAGCGGAACCAAACAGTCATCACAACAAGGTTGTGGGTCCCTGGTCAACAGGTACCTTTGTGTAAGGTACGTGTGACCTATACGAAGTCGCGCCAATAAAGTCTGTGCACGGCGATCCTGGACATGGGGTGTAAGTCCACTGAGAGAGTATGGAAGTAGTAATCTCTCCCATTTTTGAGGTTGCAACCCCCGTTAGCCATCTCCTCTGCCAAAGTGCAGCAACTGCCTCACGAATTACAGGAAATACATCTCAGAACGGAATAGGAGCAAGAGATGGAGCGCGACTTGCTGCCTCTTTAGCGAGACGATCTGCGTGTTCATTCCCTGGAACACCAACGTGACCAGGGACCCAACAGAACCCAACACGATATCCTCTTCTGGTAAGTAGGTATAACCACTCTAGGGCTGATAAAACCAAAGGATTAAGGGAGACAGTGCAAGAAAAAGCAGTAAGAGCACTGCGACAGTCACAAAAAATTGTAAAAGACGAAACAGGGAGAGTAAAAATTATCTGTAAAGCTAGGACTATGGCAGACAGCTCCGCAGTGAAGATGGATGCCACTGAAGGAAGGCTGCCACACCGAAAAAAAAAGGAAAACAACACTAAATCCAACGCCTGCTTCGGATTTGGAACCATCAGTAAAAACAGGGATATCATTAGAATGAATAAAAAAAATGTTCTAAACACCATGTGTGGGACAGAGCCGGCAAAAAGTCCTTCTTCCCATCCATGGTAGGAGGGCATATTGAGATAACGGGAAGCTGCCAATAACCAACTCGTGGGAGACGGAAAGAGTACACAGGAGTGGGGTCGATAGATAAATCCGCCATGAGATTTGCAACTCAAGTAACATACACCTGCGAACGAGACTCCCGCAATATTGACAGACAAGGGATAGTATCAGGAAGACGGTGGGTGGGAAACCAACACCGGAGCATCGGAGACTGGTGCCGAAGGTCGAGCGGCCAGAATCCAGCATCCACTAATAGACTAGGTATTGGAGATGTCCGAAATGCACCCGTAGCCAAGCGGACCCCAGCATGATGCACGGAGTCAAGCACGCGTATCCGTGCATCCGTTGCGGATGAGTAGATCTCACAGCCTTATTCCAGCTTTGGAAGTATAAATGTATGGTGCAGAAGCAGCAAAGTGTCCCTGTCCGCACCCCAAGAGGTGTGACTTAAAACCCAAAGCAGGGATAGTGCCGTCCTGCAAGACGCTTTAAGAGAACGGAAATGAGGAACCCAAAAAGACGGTTGTCTAACAATAGGCCAAGATATCGAGTGGCCTCCACACATGAGATGCGTCTATTGGTTAAATATAAATCGTGATCTGGATGAACGCCACGATTACGACAAAAATGCATAGACACAGTCTTTGAGGTGGAGAAACGAAAATCATTTATGTTGGCCCAACTGGACACTCGATTGATTGCCAGTTGGAGCTTTCGTTTAATCAGTGACATCCTAGCAGCAGCAAAATAGATGCACAAGTCGTCCACATATAAGGAGCTGTGAAAGCCATCCGGTAGAGTATCTATAACGCCACTTATTGCAACTGCAAATAGCGTAACACTAAAAATACTTCCCTGTGGGACACCAT
>NC_059257.1:2686068-2723568 GCF_017591435.1 Portunus trituberculatus | reverse complement strand
TCCTAGGTCTTGTGTCTGTTTGTAACACCAGTGGTGAGGCTTTATTCAATGCTACCAAGGCATTACTTGACAAAAATAGTATTGCTTTGGAAAATTGCAATGGGTACTCCAGTGATGGTGCGAGCAACATGACTGGAGAAAACAATTCTCTCTGGTCTCGGATTAAGCAAGCGTCTCCAAACTGTGTGAAAATGGGATGCTCATGTCACAGCTTAGCTCTCTGCGTACAAAAAGGTTTTGATACACTTCCATCATCCTTAGGGTTCATGCTCCTTGAAATCCCTAAATGGTTCAGAAAAAGCACCCTGAGACGCGAGAACTATAAGGTTTTGTTTGAGACGATGAACACTGGAGAAGAAAGAGACGGCACACCCCTTCCATTCCTTAGCTTCTCTACAACCAGATGGCTTGTGAGAGGTAAGGTGATTTATAACATACTTGTAAACTGGCTGGAGTTGAAAACTTACTTTGACTGTGCCAGTGTGGAAGGTTCACATGATGTACGATACAAAGCTCGCATTCTGTGGGATATGTTACGTGATGAGTGCAATTATCTTTATTTTGTATTCTCTTCTCCCATTGTCACTGAGTTTGAGAGAGTGAACTCACTCTTTCAGTCAACTAATGCCACTCCATCGAGGCTTCTTAATGAGCTAGACACACATTTCAAATCTCTGAGGCAACGAATCTATAATGTTGAAGGGCAGTTACTACCACTTGAAAAGGTTGACTTTGGGGTCAAGTTTATGGTGGAGTGCAGGCGATTGCTAAGTCAGGGAAGTGCAGAACATGAGCGTGTCTTAGCTGTGCAGAAGTGTTGTCAGAGCATGTTAATAGAACTGGTAGATCAAGTGAAGTTGCGTCTGTCTGTGCAAATTGTCACCATGTACAATCCTCACTCACCTAAACAGGCCTGCATTCAAAGACTTGCCTTTCTTTCACTTATTGGTAGATAAGCTAGAAATTTGTGAAGAGCAATATCGCAAAATTCTGTACCATCCTTGGGTCGATGTATTTAAATGCGGCTTTCCAGATGACCCAGTCCAGTTTTGGTCCTTTATAAAGAAGTACGAAGTGGAAAATCATAAGCCATATGAAGAACTTGCTAACTATGCTCTGCAGTGCTTGACCACACCTGTGAGTAATGCCGTCTTGGAGAGAATTTTTTCCCATGTAACTGCAGTAAAGACGAAAGCTCGCAACAGAATGAGTTTGAAAATGTTAGAGTCAATTTTGAGAGTACGTACAACCCTAATACTATTGGGAAAGTGTTGCAAGGACTTAGAAATCACTGGAGACATGCTGCAAAAGTTCACTGTTGATATGTACGACCATACAAGAGGCCTAAATGTACCCCAGGAAGGCAACGATGATGTCTTCGATGATTTATACTAGTCTACTTAATTAAGGTAAGTTAACTATTGAAATTAATTATTTTACATCTAACTATTAATGTCATGTGTGTAGTGTAGTTTTTTTAATTTTTTCTGGAGGCTCAAATTTTTTTATCTTGAAGATGCGAGGAAATTCTATTAACAGATGTGGGTGGGGGCGTGAAGTGTAGGTCCAGTTCGCAAAGGGGGCGAGGTGGTGATAACGTTAGGAGCAACTGCTTTATACGTATGAAATATTAGGATTTGTAAAATTTGGCATTGAAATTCTTAGTCTGGCAGTAAATCTGAATAAGTTTGGCAACAGTAAACTCACGAGAGTTGGCAACACTGATCAGCAATCAGATTAGCTCCGCCCACTACCATCCTGATCCAGCAAAACCATATATAATAAGAAGCCCAGTTTCCAGTCTCAACCAGAACAAGCCTGAAGATGGAAGAAGATACTTCCGAAACGTCGCGCACCTTCTCTGATTTACTCAGGAGCCTTCCTGAAAATTACAAAGAACTTGTACGGCATATAGAATCCGTACACAAGAAAATTAATAAAAAAGAATGTGCTACAGCATTTAACCTCGTTTGCCTCCAAGGAAAAAAAAAAAAAAAAAAAATTATATATATATATATATATATATATATATATATATATATATATATATATATATATATATATATATATATATATATATAAGGTGCACCACATAATGAAATGTACTATGGCCGGATCCCAGATTGGTTTGATAGTTCAACAATATCCAGCTGGATATCCGGCTGGATATTCACTGCTGTAGTAATAAGACATTTGTGGATATTAATAAATGATAATGGTTACCGTATGAAGTTAACCTTTCCCATGATTATTATGGTGAATCATAAATGAAGCATGTAATTAGGCCATAAGGAAGCCTTACACCAATATAATTGCAAGTCAGCCGCCCCGTACTAATCACTGACGCATAAAGGACGAGATTCACAAGACTGACTCCGTTCTCCCTACCAGTCATCAGTCTTACAGTCACAGACCTAAATATAATTCAAATATTATCTGATTCTTTTTCAAAGCAGTTGTTAACTATTATTTTGGTTGTGCAATTATCCGGTTTATACGGCCGGATACGAGAACCATCCGACATGTATGCCAAATATCGAATAATCATCAGTATCCGGCCGGATAGATATCCGGTGCACTTATATATATATATATATATATATATATATATATATATATATATATATATATATATATATATATATATATATATATATATATATATATATATATATATAATGCAATTAAACAGCTGCGGGTCAGTTTTATGACAATTTACACATAAAAAATAAACTTATATTCCAACAAACTGCCATAAAGAGATCGTAAATCAGAAATGTAATGCTAGTAAATAGTTGTTTTAGCCAAATTTTGAGGAGCTGATCTCAGATACGAAAGCAAATTTTACATGGCACCTCTAGTTTTTTTTTGGGATATACGTATTGTTTGTTATATTAGTCCATTTATGTGTGTGTCTTCCTCGCACACACTAACTGCTATGACTCCCTAACGTGACGTGTGACTCGTAACACTTTGTCGCCACCAAGATCTGTCACCGTGTTACGCCGTCCTTGGTACGTCGATCTATATTCCAAATCCCATATCTGGAACCAATATGAACGTAGGTCACGTATACGTGTAAGCCTTTCTTATACACACCGTTATGGCAACCCAGGTTACAGGTGTGACTTCCTTCGCAGTGCCTCTTAACACACGTTACACTGCCCTGGACACGTCGAACTGTATTTCACCCCTAAAACTATTGTTACGCTGGACACGTAAGTGTGTGTGCCCACCTCACGAAAACCAACTCTTACGACGCACCAATTGCACATGTGGCTCCATCACCGTACCTCTGCACTTTGCTGTATTGCCAAAAAGACCTAACACCAGTGTTACGCCGCCCTAGGTACATCAAACTACATTCCTTTTTTGGGTTTGTTTTCCGTAATATCGTCATTGAGATACTGGTGACAAACCGTTGAGAAGGATACGCTGGACATAACTTATAGAGTTTAATTTCTTCTCGAGTCGTAAGCCTCGGTCACACTACCCATAAATATCTGTGGGATCCCATCCATATTGATGGAGTGGACGCGACCCATCCATAGGTTCTGGTCGGACTGCAGTGACTGCACGTGCTCACCAAGGAACCAGCGGGAACTTGTGTGTTACTCCTCCTTGAAGAAAATTTCTGCATTTTCGGCCTTAAATGTGAGTATAAAGCTAATTTGATATCCCCAATGTATTTTTTGTCATTGCAAAAATGTTATAACTATGGAAACATCGGGTAAAATAATGTGAGAGAGTCCTGAAGGGGTTAGTCAAAATAGCGTCTACACCTAAGCAGTTATTAGCCATATGTAGATCTAATTTAGATTAGATAAGACGTTCTTCTCACCTCATACAACTATATATATATATATATATATATATATATATATATATATATATATATATATATATATATATATATATATATATATATATATATATACGTCTTCTTGATTTATGATACCAGCCATAACACTTGGAAACAGCTACCTACTGTCGGCACATTGTCATCATTCATACATTTTTTTTTGTTTTATTTTTTTTTCATACACTGCAGCAGCATAGTTAAGTTAGGTTAGGTTAAATTAGGCTTGAATATAAGAAATTTCAATATTTTAGGGAAATTCCCTAAAAAAAAAATCAAACATAGACATAACCTAAACCTAACCTAACCTAGCATAGCATAGCCTAACGTAACCAAACCAAACCTTAACCTAACTTAACCTAACCAAACCAAACCAAACCTTAACCTAACCTAGTCTAGAGTTAGAGTAGATTCTTAAGAATTCCCCTAAATTAGAGGATCAGAGGTTCTTCTCACCTCATATGACTATATGTATGTCTTCTTGATTCATGATGAAAAAGGTGAAGGTTTTACACCAGTCATAACACTTGGAAACAGCTACCTACTGTCGGCACATTGTCATCATTCATACATTGTTTTTGTTATTTTATCTTTTTATACACTGCAGCTGCAAAGGTAGGTTATGTTGGGTTAGATTAGGCTTTGATAGAATAAATTTTCTAATTTTGGGGAAATTCTTAGAAAAGTGTGCAATTCCTATTACTAAAGTAGTTTTTTCTTGTCACACAGTTTGTGCGTTTTCTAGAATAATACTGGTAATTCAGCCTAACTTAACCTAATCATTGCCTTTTGGAGCAGGCACGTGCACAGAGAGGCTATAGGCTACAGGCTAACCTTATGATTTTGTGCAAAAGCTTTGCTAAGTGGAGAATGAAAGCTAATGCCCTTGTTTTTACTACTCTTCACAGTTTGCAATACGGCAGAATGAAAAACAGTGACTTGGCTCGTGCCAGATCCCTACTTTCCATCACTGTATGTCTCGCCGCATATGAATACTTGAAGAAACCAAGGAAATCCAAAAGGAAAACATGGGTGAAATCCTGGATGGCAAGAAAAGAAAGGAGTGTCTACAACAACTTAGTAGCAGAAATGGTACTTGAAGATACTCAGGGGTTCTTTGATTTCCACCGAATGCCCAAAGAGTGCTTCAATGAACTTCTCCAACTCGTATCTCCGTTGATTGAGAAGCAGGATACCAAACTCCGGAAAGCAATACCAGCCCAGCAACGCCTGTCTGTCACGCTCCGGTACTTAGCTACAGGTAAGGCTTTTGACTTGGGTTCAGTTCTGTGTCCATTGCTGGTATTTTAGTTCACAAATTAAGAAAATATGTTAAGCATTATGAATATATCTCTGGGAATTAAGACCCTTGTTATTGAAGCTACTTAAATCGTAATTTTCTCCTTTCAGGTGAATCACGGAGATCCTTGGAGTTCCAGTACCGAATCAGCCATAATTTAATATCAGAAATTATTCCACAAGTCTGTAGAGCTCTACGTGCAGTTCTTAAGGACAAGTACTTGAATTTGCCAACAACTACAGATCAGTGGGAAAATGTAGCAAGTGAATTTTATAGGCTGTGGAACTTTCCATTGTGTATAGGGGCCATGGATGGAAAACGGTTCCGTGTGAGGAAACCACCCAATTCTGGCTCCGAGTATTATGACTATAAGTTACACCACAGTATCATCATGCTTGCTGTAGTTGATGTGCACTATAATTTCTTATATGTGGATGTGGGTACCCAAGGTCGTGCTAGTGATGCAGGTGTATGGGATCGCTGTTCACTTAACAACTATCTACAGGAGAACAAGCTGCAAGTGCCTGATTCCACAGTATTACCGTTTATTACCTCCAAGTCCCCTTGTGTTCTCGTTGGGGATGATGCATTTCCATTAAAAATATTTCTCATGAAGCCTTATGCAGGTAAAGATGTACCAATGCCTGAAAAATATTTTCAATTATAGACTTTCGCGTGCACGACGTGTAGCTGAAAATGCTTTTGGTCTTTTGACATCAAATTTTTTAGTATTTTTGCAGCCCATTATTTCAAAGCCAGAGTATGTCAAAGATATAATTTTTGCTGCTGTGGTTTTGCATAACTTCTTGAGAACCAGATGTGGCAAACCGGTTCAACCTGAACTTCTTCAAAGGGAAGACACTGAGAGAGGTGTGGTGAGGCTAGGATCATGGGAGGAGTTACAAGGAAGGGGAGTTGGAAGGCTGGAGGCAACTGCTAGGAACCCAACCTAGGAGGCTAAAAGAGTTAGAGACACCTTCAAGGAGTACTTCATGAACATAGGAAGGGTAGATTGGCAGGAAAGAATGGCGCTGTATCATTGAAAGGAGGACACTTACTGTAAGCCCTATTGTCTATAATCTTAATACTAACTTTACCAATGTGTATGACAGCAATTTCAGTAGAAGTAATAATAGTAGTAGTAGTAACATTATTTAGTAGTTCAGCAGTGGCACCCCAATTGTGTTTCTTCATCTTTTAAAAAAGACACTAGTACTATGTTCAAAGAAATATAAACCAAAATGCCTTTTCCATTGTTTTATTTATCAAAGTTATGTTTAAGTTTCACCTTGATTACATTCATTCATACTTTCAAAAATGAGACTTTGTACTTTGGTTACAAGCCTGTCCTTTATATATTTTTTATTATCTGGAATATACTGGAAGCATGTATTGAGGAGGTCTACTGTCACATCATAGCGTGACTTGGGCAAAGTTTCTTGCTTTGCACTCTTATGCCATGCATCAATTTTATGAATGCATGTCATGAGAGTGCTTTGTAACTCATCATTGTTCTCATTCTTCCTCTTCCGCGCAACCTTGGGAGTGGATGCTTGCAGGCTGGGATGGGGTGATGGTGATGGAGATGATGATGATGATGATGATGATGTTGAAGGTCCACGTTGAACAGTGTCGCTTATTTCTGATGTACTTGGAAGGTGACAAGCAAGATTGGAGGAGTCCACGTACAAGACCGCTTCATGAGGCCAAGAAGCAGCATCTAAAGGATTCTGGAATAATTATAAGACACATATATATCTTGCAGTGACCCTTAGGACGAGACCCAAGCACACACACACACACAGACACACACACACACACACACACGCGAGTGGAGTATGAAGTGGCAGATGGAGTTTAACATAAACAAAAGTCATGTAATGAGAATGGGCAGAAGTAAATACAGATCATATAAGAACTATCAACTGGGAACAAAGAAAATAACTGAAGTCAGTGAAGAAAAGGACCTGGGAGTGATTGTAAAAAAATAACTTATCACCGAAAAAAAAAAAAAACGTATTAACCAAATATTTGGAGATTTACAATATGCTCCAAAGTATGGGACTTGCATTTCACTATTTAGACGACAACATGGTAAGAAAAATATTGATCACCTTAATTAGACCACAGTTAGAATATGCACCAGTGATTTGGTCGCCACATTTGAAGAAGCATGTGAGGAAACTGGAAAGAGTGCAGCAATTGGGAACGAGAATGATACCAGGTTTTAAGGAGGTGCCTAATGAGGAAAGACTAAGAAGACTGCAATTAACCACACTGGAAGAAAGAAGAATGAGGGGGAGATATGATAACAATGTTTAAAATAGTACATGGAGTGGACATCCTGGATGGAGAGGAGTTGATTAGGATATCTTCCACTAATTATCTGGAATTTGATGGGCATATAGGTAAATGCACACCACCGTTCTCACACAGCCACAATCTCGCTCCATTCACTCCTGTCAAACACAATCATCCTACTGTGCTCTAGTGTCAGCCCTCTTCCCTACAGCTAACCTTTAGAAGAGGTATTGAGGATATAATGAGCAGCCGTGGCAAGGCACAGCATAACGTATGCCTTCAACTTTAATCTTTGATGAGCAGGAAATTAGCAGTGCTATAAATATAAAGGGAGAAAGACAAGGAATAAATTGATAATAGGTATCAACATTATATTAAACTAACCTCGTCTTCTGGTGGTAGCTAAAAGCTTGGCTCACTTTATGTTGCTGCAGTGTAAATGAGTGTTAAAAAGGAGCAGGCCTCAAAGTACTCCCATTTACATGAAGTGTTGCCAGCAGCCCCACTTGGTGTTTTTTCTATTTTCCTCAATAATTTCTGAAACTGGCCTCTCAAGTACTGGAATTTGGCAACCACGGCATCTGAAATGTTAATAACGAAAATTAATATACGACCAGACAATTTCCAATGATACAGAAATGTCAAATCTGTTAATCTAACACACTTAACATTACCTAACCTATCCTAAGCTAATCCAGCTGTGTTAAACTAAGGCAAAAGCAAGGCAAGGTTTTATCTCTGACAAACATTTGTGTAGGGACAATTAAATATGATATTAGCCCATACAAACTCTCAAACAAACTTCATTATTTAGTGTGAACTCTACACATACAAATGATTTTCATAAGTACTGTTGTCCTTGAATATCTATCTGATATACATACATATATATATATATATATATATATATATATATATATATATATATATATATATATATATATATATATATATATATATATATATATATATATATATATATATATATATAAAACTTGGGTGTGAGGGCGACTATAGCCCAATTTCATCAGGAGATTGAAGAACCAGATTAAAATCCACATTGTATTGTGCACTAAGAAAATACAATGTGGATTTTAATATATATATATATATATATATATATATATATATATATATATATATATATATATATATATTTTTTTTTTTTTTTTTTTTTATGGATAGCTATTTTGGTGGGAAGTGTTAATTTTGCCACAAAAATGAAATTGTAGTAATCTTTACGATTACTAACCAATCATAAAAGTGATTAAAAAATTATTTGTGATGAAATACTGGATATGTCTATCAATTTATGTACCTTTCTTATAATACTTACCACTAGCTAAATCAGACAGCGTGGGATATTATGCCTTCAGGTCTTCCGTGATGTTGGTGAAGATTGACCTCTTCCTGTTTTTCTTGTTGTAGTACTGATGGTTCACACGCCACAATACCTCATGTTGCCTGACCATCCCAAGCAAAGTGATGATGGGCCCCAGATGGCCATGCAATGTTATTTTTTTCGCTCATTTCTGAGAACACAGTTTAAGAAGTGCAGGCAGGGTCTTATTCTTCTACTTGAGGTTTTTGTGGGGCTGTGTAGGCTGCGATATCACAGGCAGGGTCAGGGAAGAAACTCAAATATAAACACAAGCTGACGTCACAACTCTAGGAGTCAAATGACTGTTGTAACATCATTATTGAGACGTGTATATATATTTTAGTTTTGGTTGATTGTATTCTTATTGATTCTAAATGGTATACCATTTAGTAATAACTATATTTTAGTATATAAGACATTTTTTTTTCTTGTGTTGAAAAAAAGAAAATTAACTTTCAATACCAAAGTTTACCCATCGTTGGACGCCCAGACAAAATCGAATCAGAATGGATGGGCTGGATCCGCTGAAACTCCACAGGTATCTGTGGGCGAGTGGGTAAAATTCCATCCGCATCTATGGATCTACAGATATTTATGGGTAGTGTGACCGAGGCTTAACTGAATACAACAATAACAAGCCTTACATTGATTCTGCAATAAGCATACAACTTCTCACTAAGTCGCTTCTCTCACACACTGTCTTTTAACTCTCTGTTCCTCTTCTCTGTCCTCACTTCTCCGTTACTTACAACCAGTGTTTGTTTGTTTGTTTTTTACGTTAAGGCCTTTAACGCCTATAGGCACAATCGAAGAGTGTATGGCATGCGATGTTCAGCTTCCTCCCATTAGAGGCGCAGGCAATTTTATTTATAGTGGTGTTGTGACTACGTATTGTCTCGTTTCTCCTTTAATATAATATCTTACATATATTATTGATAATTTTATTGTATTACAAAACATCCTCAATTGCCTTGGTCACATACATAAGAACAACAGAACTACAATACACAATAAAAGGTTACATACAGAATCAGGCTATACTACTAGGCTTTGCTTACTTGAGCAAGCTGCAACATGACTAAGCCAACCCCTTCCCCTCCAGTTCATGCAACTCCTGCCAGTTTCCCTCGAGGATCTTCGAGACTCGCCATAACAATATATACATATGTTAGAAAACTTATTAATAGTTTCCTTTAAAGACTTTATACTACCAATAGAACAAATACATACCAGAAGTTTTATTTTTCTAAATATCCGTTGGCAGAATGCAGTATAATTTAGTGTATATTTGTGGTGGATGGATTCTATCCAAGTTAGGAGTGAGTGACTTCTACCTCCAGTAGCTCAATCCCTTTCTGTTTCTGCTGTCTTTGCCTCCCTTTCTGTCTTTATATTTTGGGCAGCGAGGGCCAAGGGCTGTGGCTAATTATCCACTGCTCTTTTCCACTCATTCAGCAATGGGGTATGCCTTAACAGATTCACTGACCCGGTGTCTCCTGGCATACTGTGGTACATTATCCCTGTATGTCGGGGGCCGTCCCAAATTTGCTGGTTGCTGATAGTAACCCACTCCTACCGGTTCTCAGTAGTCTGGGTTGGTGTTACCGGGATGACGCCTATATTTGGGCGAGAAGTGCCACTCTGCTCACCTCAATGACCTGTATGGGTGCATGGCCTTAAGATGGGTATACGGGTGGAGGAGGTCCCAATCCCCCCTGGCTGGGTGGCAGCTGGTCGATTGTTTTGCCACACAGCTAGAGGCGCTTAGCAGAGAGCGTCACTTCTGCGAACTACAAGACGGTTGTTGTTGCGATGGGTCCAGATGTCGGATAGCCAGACCGTCGGGGGTGGGAACAACAGCAGGAGGAACTACAACTTTCTTGGCGAGGTGGAGCACCAACTTGACCTATGGTGCCCATCCAGTGCTTATATTAACAGACCTCCAGGAAGGGGCGGCCCAGTGAGTCTTCATAAGAAGGTGGTCAGAAGGCGACAATACCGACGAATACAAATTTTGTGGCGAAAAGAGAGAGGCCGGGCCATTCGGGAGATTCTTACCGGTATCCCTGACGGCACCCCTAATATCCCACCCAATCTGAAGGCCTTCTGGGCTGGCCTCTTCCAAAGACCATCAAACAATGAGATACGAACACCACCTGCTAAAAGGCCCACCCTTGATGTCGTCGATCCAATATTAGAAGATGAAATAAAAGCTACCATAAGAACTACAAAAGCAGATACAGCCCCCGGAGCGGACGGCAGGGAACTTGAAGCCATCAGTGCCCTCGACATTAGGAAGCAAAGATGGGCTTTCAATGCCCTACTGCTCCTCAAGGAGGTCCCTTGGAGTTGGGCCAAGGGAAGAACCACCTTGATCCCAAAAAAGCCTGAATCACTATAACATCAATCCTCCTCAGGCTATTCAATAAGATCATGGCAGCACGTCTCATGGCAGCGGCGCCCTTGCCTGTTCAACATGAAGGCTTTGCACCCGAGGAGGGTGTAGCGGCAAACATTCTCCTTGTCCAAGAAATCATTAAAAACGCCACAGCCCACAATAAAAGTTTGTCGATTTCCTTCATTGACTTTAAAGAAAGCCTTCGACTCGGTGAGTCACCCTCTCTGGTAGCCGCGACCAAGAGGTGGGGTTTTCCACCAGTACTATTGAGCTAATTACCAACCTATATAATAAAGCTAGCACTGATATCATGGGGGGAAACAGTAAACATCACTATGGGAGTACTCCAGGGCGACCCATTGTCGCCCTATTTGTTCAATATCACTCTGGACTGGGCACTCTCCTCCTTGCCGGTAGACGTAGGGGCTCGTCTGGCCGGTACCCCTATGAACTATATCGCCGATGCAGATGATGTGGCGCTTACAGCTTCCACCCCCCGGGGACTTCGGACCATCGAGGCCGGGAGGGTGGGGCTGGAAGTGGACCATAATAAATGTGCCACTTTTAATGGAGGTGGCTGGTCAACCCTTCCATCTTTCGCACCGGAGGAGAAAAGTTGAAGGTCATAAGGCCCGGAGAGACGTATAAGCATCTTGGATTGGAAGTGGGTCCGGTCATGGGCCACACCGAGCCAGGGCGGGCCCTGGCTTCACTTGTGTGGGACTTGGGAGACCTCCAAAAGACACCTCTCAACTCACAGCAGAAGCTGTGGGCTATAAATAAAGTCCTCATACCAAACATCTATACCCCCGTGTTTTGGGCAAATCCACTAAAGGCACCTTCAGGAAATTTGATGAAGAAGTGAAAAGTTTATCCAAAAGGCATTACATCTGCCCAAGGATACCCCAAATGCGCCTTGTATGCTAAGACGGGCCACGGTTTTGGGGTCCCATCCTTCCGGAGCAACGTGCCTGCCCAAAAAAGAGGTGCCCTGGAGAGGCTTTCAAAAAGTTCTGACTCAAGAGTGGCCAGGATTGCAGGAGCATTGCTCCTCAATCCTCTAAGGAACTACTCAAGGCCCATGTTAAGACCATGCAAGACGCGTTATATGGGTCCGCTGATGGCCGGCACCTCTCAGGGAAGGACCGTTTTCCGCCCAACCATGAGTGGTAAGCATCACGGCAATGAAAACAATAAGCAGCAGCATTGCAATGCTCCTCAGAATGTGAGTCTAGTGCAGAGCAATTACCACATCCGGAAGCCTCCTTGCAGGAGCTTTTACCGTGACCGTACGAATAACATGAGAAACACTGAAGAGGGCGAGAAACAAAATGCCTCACCCTAAGATTAATAGCTCCGATATTAACACGGTCAGGAAGAGTGGAACCAAAAAAGGTGAGGAGGACCATGTTGGAGGAGTTCCTCATCTTTGTCACCTTTTGGACTGAGCTAGGACACATTGCTAGTATTTCCTCATCAGGGAATTCATAAAGATCCTGACTGCACACACAACCTTTGCTGTAATTAAAGGTGGGATGTTCCTTTAGTCTCAAACATGCTGTCAGAAGGACATGGTAGATGTTGCAACATCCTTGCTTGCGTGATATCTTTCGCTCGCATTAGCACCCCCTTACCGTATTTCTTGAGGTTTCCTTCAGAAATCGTGACAGGTACCGGGAGGCATGTATGAAATTCCCGCACCCATTTTTGTAGTAGGCCACAAACCAACGTGGAGGCGGGATCTGGCGGACTTTAGGAACTGAACTCTCAGAATGGTGGTCAAAAAGATTTGGGATGTGGTCCATGTCGCTGTCCGAAATATTGCGAGAGTGGAGAAGTTCTGTCTTAAAGCCAGTACCAGCAAGGGGAAGAGATGCTACATGTTCATAAGCCAGACGGGCTTCGTCACATGATAGAAAAGTCACATAGCAGCGGTTAGATGGAAAATCCTTATCATAAACAAGTCGAATGCGAAGAACCGTGCCATACACCTTGAGAAGTGAGTGCAAGGCGTGATAAGAAAATGATGGGTTAACATTTACCATCACAAGGGAGTCATATGCAGCAGAAATACGTCCTTCAGAAGAACTCCCAGAACAGGAGACTGCTGTGGGAGGCTCTTGTGGAGGAGAATCCTCCTTCCCACTCAGACCTGAAGATGACGTCTCGCGGGCCAGGTCAGCCACCTCACGAGAACCTGACAGTTTTTTGTGTTTCACCATATATAAAGTTACACAAAAATGGCTCCAGGGCAAGGAAACCACCTACTGGGACTACAATGGGAGGGAGCGCTGGCTGCCGTGGACGGGGTACCTCGTCCCCATGCGGACCAGTCGTTTTAAAAAATGGCCCCACATTATACGAATGTTTGTCCACGACAGAGCTGAGACCCCCCTCCCAAAGCATCCAAGCCTGGACACCCAACCATCCAGCACAGGACGGCCCCTATTGGGCGATCCCTCCAGCGGGTGGCTCCGCTGGTCCACTGGCAGCCTACGTAGGAACCATTTAGTCTGGCCCCTCACTGGCGACCGTACTAGCATGGGTAACCCTCTCCCCCTCGAAAGGGCAGAGCAGGGGCCTAAGCCCACTCTAGCCTAGCTCACCAGGTCACAGGGGCACGCAAGCCCCCACCACGACAAGGCGGTTCCCATCTTGGGGATGGAGGGGTTCGTTGTGGCCCTCCGGTCCCACAGAGACATGGGGGGCTATGGTTGAGACTCTACCCCATTGTTGGGATACCCCACCAAACATACTAGGACGAACCGCTTGCGGTCCCTGTTTCCCCTCTCTCTGAAGGAGACTGTTGTGGTCTCGTTTTCGGCTTATGTTGATATGTTGTTCCTTTTTATGTAATGATACATACCTATATAAAAAATGGCACTGTTGTTGCTTTAAGTTATACAAGTTCAGTTGGATCCTTTATATATATATATATATATATATATATATATATATATATATATATATATATATATATATATATATATATATTTATACACGGCTCTGTCTAGCTAGCCCCTTGCGGGAATAAAAGTTAGTATAATTTAAAACCAAAGTATATTTTTTATTTTATATGAGGGAGGGGAGAGGGGAATTTGTTAAAGCGCAAAAAAAAAAAAAAGGTGTCATCAGTGTCCCTGCCCATGGCTGACCTAGCTTATAGGGATGAGGCTTGCAACCCCAGCCTGTAAAAGAATCCACAGCCACCACCAGAATTGGAAGTAGAGGTTGAGGTCGAAGTTCTAGGCGCGTGTGAGCCTCTAACCACGACCCAGATCTAGTTTTGCTGGGGTGTGCGATGGTGCAGACCCCTCGAATGCAAAGGCACCAAAAGGGCATGCCTACCCATATGGTGGATGCAGGGGAAAGCCTGCGAGATCTATGTTTCCTGAGAAGGGCGGGAGGATCTTCTCGCCCTATTTTTAACTTTGGAGGATGCTGGTGGGGTTGCAGACATGCCGCCTGCCCATCGGACCATTCTTCGGGTAAACCTTCCAAGGGTTCTACCTGTGGGCACCAAAAACGTCCTGAGCATCTCAACGATTGCCTCATCTATCGGATGACTTAGGGTGGATATGGTGGAACTCTGAGACAAGGAGGCCTAGCAATGCTGAGACCAGTAGCAATGGTTTTACTTACTATTGTTCCAGCTTGAGCAATGGTCACCATGTCAAAGGGGATAGCCATAGGCATCTCCAGCAGACTGCAGTTGTGTGTTGTAAAGGTTACTCTGGTTGATGAGCGTATAATGCTTTAGTCACATTATACGTGGCAGAGTTGTAGACCAAAGTCATTGTGGAACATCTGTCGGCAATACTGAAATCACAGATCTTGTTTTTGCCAACGATACATTAATCTTTGCAGAGTCACTGGAGGTTCTGGTAACGGCTCTAGACGCAGTGCACGAACAGGGAAAGCCTTTCGGTCTCCAGGTTTCCTGACCCAAGACCAAGGTTCAGGTGTTTGAAGGCTTACTGGATGAAACAGTACATTCTGTCCATGTGTGTTGTGACGTCAGGACGCCAGGACGCCAGGCAAATAGTAGATATCAGAAAATTTCAGAGACACCAGCTCAGACAAATAAATAAAAAAGACTTGATAGACAGCATTTTGTCATCGAACGAAGCTGAACCACTGCATTTCATCACCGGACAGTTAGCTTCATTGATGCAGGAGATAAATGAGCTAAAAGCTATGCTGTCATCCCCCGACAGTGTAGTGAACTAGAGACTCACAGAGATGGAGGCCAGGATAGGGAAACAAGAAAAAATTATAGCCGCACAGCAGCAGTTTCTTGAGGCTGTAGACCGGAAAGAGAGAGAGAGAGAACAAAGTGGTCATCCTTGGCGTACCTGATCAAAACGAGTCGCTGGAAGGCGCTAGAAACGATGAAGACAAGTTAAAAGTCATCTGGAACAAGATCGGTGTCGAGGGAGCCCAAGGAATGCACCAGAGGTTGGGACGAGAAGCTAATAACGAAGGAAACCGCAGACCTCGTCCTATACTATTCATTCTGAATGATAAGGATTTGAGGAGTCGTATCTTAGAACATAGTAATCATTTGAAGACTGCAGGCGACCACGTCAAAACCATTTGCATCAAGAAGGATGTTCACCCTGGCGTGAGGAAGGAGTGGCAGAGGCTGAGAGATGTTGAGAAAGCTGACAAAGGAGAAGCCGGAGAACATCGGGTGCGTTATTCGCCTCGATCCAAGAGAACGTAAAGTGTACAAAGATACTGAGATAATTATTGACAGCTGGAGTCCCTTGTTTTTTTAAGATAATTCACAGCAAGTAAGTCAGATGAACATAATACCCTGGAATATAAATAGTGTACGTACCAAACTAGAAAAACTTGAATGATTCAAGTTAAAACCGAAGAATCTGAGCATTTTCCCGGATATGTAGCATTTAGTAGTAGAGCCGCGGGATCGACTGACAGGGGAGAAACAAAGGTGTTTGTGAGAAATTGTTTCGCTCCTTTTGTGAGCGACGTTGACACGGGTTTTAATGATCAGATGTGGTTACAGTTTCGGAACATCTATGGTACTTTGTTTGGGTTCAGCTGTATACCACCAAGTGATTCACATTATTATAGTCATGATTCATTTGCTGCTATTCAGGAAAAGATAGTCTTCATACATGTGTAATGGTTACATCATTACAGGGGATATGAATGCAAGGCTAGGTAAGAGGGTAAGAGAAACCTTACCCTTTGTGCAAGTTCAAGACACACACCCATATTCATACCCACATATAATTGATGATGCTAATGTTGTTAACAATAATGTTGAATGAAATATTATCTTCTATTTGTATGGATAATAAGCTTTTGGTGTTAAATAATCTAAAGACCTGTAAAAATCATTTTGTGAGTGACAAAACGTACCGCAAAAGTGATGTATGGATTTCTGAGTTAGATGTGTGTGTTGTATCACCTCAGCTATTAGACTCAATCCATGATTTCTCAGTTGTGTGTGTGTGTGTGTATATATATATATATATATATATATATATATATATATATATATATATATATATATATATATATATATATATATATATACATAGTGGAAACTCAATACTCGAACGTCTAAATAGTCGAACTTTTCAGTAGTCGCAAATGTTAGACTTAATACTCGAAAAAATACCTATTAGTAGAACGTCTATCCACGTGGCTGTAAACAAAGGGTCTCTCTCCCTTCCCGCCGCCCCACGCGCTCTACCGGTCCACCGCAGTGTTGCCAAGTTGGCGCGAAATGCGCTAGTTCTGGCGCATTAGCGTTACAAACAGCGCGGTAATTTTGTGATTAGCGCATAGCGCATTTTCTAGTGCATTTTAAACGGATTTGGTGCATGATCTAGCGCAATGATATTGAGTCAAAATAAAAAAATTAATTCTGCATAAATTAGTATATTCTACAGTGGATATGCCAGTGACAGAACGCTGTAGGAGCGCTACATTGACAACACTATGCAGCAGCACCAGGCTGGATCCGTAAGTGACTGGTACGTTACGAGTATTGTACTTGTATAGGTGTAGGGAACGAGGTCTGGTAGCGCCTTGACGGTCTCAGTTACACGTTCTTTACCGAACTAGTTGGTACACGTGGTCCAGTAGAAATGGGTCCAACATACGCTCAAGCGTACAGAAAGAGCACTCAGTATCCTTTCACTACCTCACTCAAATGCCGAAGTTGAGAGGCTATTCAGTCAAATAAATATTGTTAAAAACAAACTCAGAAACAGGCTACACACAAAATCTGTCAGTGCAGTTATTACTGTAAGAAGCGGGCTTCGTAGAGTCGGAAAGTGTTGCTACTCGTACGAGTTACCAGAAGAGGTAGTGAAGAAAATAGGTACAATGGCAGTGTATAGTGAAACAAGACTAGACCAAGCTGCTGCATCGCCTCTACACCTTTCGTCAGAAACTGTGCCATGCTCTTCATCAGTGGATATTGGGGAGGACTTGGACCAAGAAGAAGACACCGTTATTTTTTCTCTCAACTAATTCAAATCAGGTTAGTAGCAAGTTTATAGTTACATTTTATAATCATTAGCTTAGTGTACGTTATATATAATAATGCAAAACGACGAAAATATAGCACATAAAGATGATGGCCGCATTACTCGTTTATATATATATATATATATATATATATATATATATATATATATATATATATATATATAGGTCCACCGCAGCCAGTATATCCTTCCTTATCGTAAGAATAACATTGTCCTGCGCTTTCTCTACACGTTTTTTTTTTTTCATTTAGAAGCTTACAATGGCACCGAAAAGGCTTGTTAGTGGTGAGAATAAGCCTGCAAGAAAGAATGTTGTGACAACCATCGCTAGGAAAAAGGAGATAATTGATAAAATACGAGAAAAGAGGAAGAATAACCGATCTTTGCAGCTGAGTACTGCATGGCTAAATCTACAGTAGCCACAGTACTGAATAAGATAGCTCATTAAAAGCTGATGTGGCGACTGGTGTGAAAAGGCAATTTAAACGAAAAAATATAAACTTTGTTGATTAGATAAACCAAAGGCACATGGTGATTCTTTGTCAGAGGGCATAATTTGTGCGAAGGCTAGGCTATTGGGTCGTGATCTTACTTATAATACTACAGCTGACCCAATGAAGATTTTAATGCAAGTAAAGCGTGGTTTGTGAATTTCAAGAAAAGAACTGGAATTCATTATATTGTGAGGCACGGCGAGCCCTAAAGTCAAGAGTAAACATATGCTATACGTCACTGTGTCACCAACTCTCACGATGGATGATGGGAGCGACAGTGATTTCACGGTGTCCGATTCTGCCACCTCTTCCGCTCGACTTGCTTCTACACCTCGGATGGATGGATGGATTTTAAGTTAAGCGCCGAAATATCGAAGGTCATATGGCGCCGTTACAGTTTTTAATTAAGACAATATAGTTTATAAAAACACAAACTAAAAGGAACTAAACAATACATCTCTCTCTCTCTCTCTCTCTCTCTCTCTCTCTCTCTCTCTCTCTCTCTCTCTCTCTCTCTCTCTCTCTCTCTCTCTCATGTTTATTTTTAGTTCGTGATTGCCTATGTCAGTTATTTATTTATTTTTTTTTTCGCTCTCTCTTTACTTTCTCTATCCATTTTTCTTCCTTCGTTTTTGTTTTTAGTTATTTTCCACCTTTTCCTTCTCCTCCTTCTCCTTTTTTTTTTCTTCTTTGCAGTGTTTTATCCTATCTTTTTTCCCTCCTTCCTTCCTTTCTTCTTTTTTCTTTCTTTCTTTCTTTCTCTCTTTATTTTTTCATCTTCCTTTTCTGCTTTGTTTAAATGAAGGAGTGTGAAGGAGAGAGGGAGAGAAGGAAGGAGAGGAGGGAGAGAAGTAAACACTACACACACACACACACACACACACACACACACACACACACACACGTGCCGTCTTGTCTTCAGTAACCATTCTGTGTGTGTGTGTGTGTGTGTGTGTGTGTGTGTGTGTTTCTCTACGATTGTTTTTTTTTTTATTACTACTACTAACAACACTATTTTCTCCTCCTCCTCCTCCTCCTCCTCCTCCTTCTCATTATTAACATTCCTTCACATTTTTCACGTCTTCTCATGCACCGATTAAAAAACAAGAAAAAAAAATACCACCACCATCACCACCACCACCACCACCACCACCTCCTCTACCTTCTCCGTCAGGCAGGTGTTTCGCCCCTAGCACATAGTCAGGCACACACACACACACACACACACACACACACACACACACACACACACTTAATCTCTATACACATTTCATTCTGCTTTCACCCCCTTCAGTATTGTTGACGTGACTTTTTACCTGTATGGAGTTCACCTGACGTGTTTGTTTGGCTCACCAGCGCTGTATGTTGATTAATTATTTTGCCAGGTGGATGCAAAGAGGTTTTATTGAGTGTTAATTTTAGTGTGGATAGGTAAATAGATAAATAGGTAGATGGATAGATAGATAGGTAGGTAGGTAAATAGATAGAAGAATGGATAGATAGATAGATAAGTATGTAGGTAGGTAAACAGATATATAAATAGATTGATGGATAAATAGATAGATTGGTAGAAAAATAGATCGATAAATAAGTAGATAGGTAGATAGACAGCTGGATAAATAGATAGATACATGGATAGATGGATACATAGATATATAGATAGATAGATAGATAGATAGAGAAATAAATAGATAGATATATAGATAGGTAACCAGATAAATAAACTGACGCAAAAAAAGATAGAAATAATAGAAAGACAAATTAATTACGCAAAAAAGTGGAGGAAAATTAATCAGATATTTTATAGGAACAAATAGAAATAGAGAAAATAGGAAGAAATAAAGATAGACAAAATAGGAACAAATAGAGAGAGAGAAAATAGGAACAAATAGAGGTAGAGAAAAAAAAGGACAGATAAACATAAATAAAGAGAAAGAGAAGGAAGTGGCCCATAATTAGCCAGGTGTGTCTCCGGTGATTAGAGTGCAGACCTTGAGACACACAGACAGACGGACACACAGACAGACAGACATACGGACATTAATGGCGGTGGTGGAGGAAAAATATTTGCCAGAAGGAGAAATGTGAGGAATATTGAGCAGGAAAAAGAGAAACAGACCAGTTATAAAAAGAACGCCAAGGTTGTGTTTCTTTAGAGAGAGAGAGAGAGAGAGAGAGAGAGAGAGAGAGAGAGAGAGAGAGAGAGAGAGAGATAAGTATGATTTTATATAAAGGAGAAAAAGAAAGTTTAACAATTTAGTAGGACGAAAGAGAAAGAAATACAGACAGACAGACAGACAGACAGACAGACAGACAGACAGACAGACAGACAGACAAACAGACAAAAGACAAACAGAAAGCCATCTTAATATATACAATAAAAAAACACGAAAAAAATTTTTTGAATGAAGACAAAGGAAAGCAAAAGAAAACAACAATAATAGCAGTAGTAATAAGTAGTAGTAGTAGTAGTAGTAGTAGTAGTAATAGTAGTAGTAGTAGTAGTAGTAGTAGTAGTAGTAGTACAATTAATAAACAGGTTAATTGGACTCTTAAGAACAAGGTAGAGGAGATGGAATGAAGACAAGAAGTATAGTCTGACCAGCCTTAATTTACGGCCATGGGGGGGCGAGCGTCTCTGTACAGTTCTGCCACGTTTTCACTACTGTTGTTCTGTTAATCTCTCTCTCTCTCTCTCTCTCTCTCTCTCTCTCTCTCTCTCTCTCTCTCTCTCTCTCTCTCTCTCTCTCTCTAAAGAATCAAAGGTAAGCAGAGTCATTTATAATTGTATATATATATATATATATATATATATATATATATATATATATATATATATATATATATATATATATATATATATATATATATAAGTGAGTGGCACGAGGTCAGTCACGTCGCCACCACAATGTGTCAAGGCCACCAGCTGGGTGTGGAAGAGTTGCCGCTCACAAGTGAATAATGCTTTTTTTTTTTCACTTAGGTATTGGCATATACCTACTATTTTGTAAAAATAGAAACTACACATTAGCTTGGCTTACGAATTATGAATGCGATTATGCCTCACCCTTGAAATTACTGTAAAAGCCAGTAAATGTGAGCATTTTATCTTATAATTATAGCAACATCTGGTACTACAAGGTGAGGCTATTCGGCCTGGCCAGGCTGGGTTCATCAGTATTGCCGCCACTCACAAGACTTCTACTATTTTTTTTTTTTTTTTACTTTGGATAATAGATTATTTCTTTTTTCCATGCTCATTATCTTATATCTGTAACGCTGATATTATTACACACCCTAAACATACGCTAAGTACCATTATAAGTTACTACAGTTGATATCAGCAACACTGTTGAATATGTATGCCATGTTTGTATGGTACTATATAGTTTTTTATGCATATGATGGTTACTGTTGATTCAGCCATCTATATACACAAGTCGAAATTTTATACATCTGAATTGATGGTATTTGCGATGCCTTGTACACCAATAACTTCCATTTCACATCGCATTTTTTGGAAACGTGGCAGAACTGTAGAGTTCCCCTCGCCCCACCATAGCCGTAAATTAAGCCCGGTCAGACTATAGTAGTAGTAGTAGTAGTAGTAGTAGTAGTAGTAGTAGCAGCAGCAGCAGCAGCAGTAGTAGCAGCAGCAGCAGTAGCAGCAGCAGTAGCAGCAGCAGCAGCAGCAGCAGCAGCAGCAGCAGCAGCAGTGGCAGCAGTGGCAGCAGCAGCAGTGGTGGTGCAGTAGCAGTGGTGCAGCAGCAGCAGCAGTGGTGGCAGCAGTGGTGGCAGCAGCAGCAGCAGGTGGTGGTGGTGGTGGCAGTGGTGGCAGCAGCAGTGGCAGTGGCAGCAGCAGCAGCAGTGGGTGGCAGTGGCAGCAGCAGCAGCAGCAGTGGTGGTGGTGGCAGCAGTGCAGCAGCAGTAGCAGCAGCAGCAGCAGCAGCAGCAGCAGCAGCAGTGGTGCAGCAGGTGGTGTGTGCAGCAGCAGCAGCAGCAGTAGTAGTAGTAGTAGCAGCAGTAGTAGTAGTAGTAGTAGTAGTAGTAGTAGGAAGTGTGCTGTGGTCACCTGGCGCCTCCGGTAGAACACAGGTAGTCAAGGTGTGGCACAGACTAAGTAATCCTTCTTAACGTGCAAAGACGCCAGGTAGAAACGGGTAAACCAGAGAGAGAGAGAGAGAGAGAGAGAATGGACAAGGGTCACTTTCACATATACTGAATGACCTTGAATGCACTCCTTCCCTCATTGTTTGGGAGAGAGAGAGAGAGAGAGAGAGAGAGAGAGAGAGAGAGAGGCTATGAAAGAAAGTCGCGTACCATCAAGGTTGCTCGTGTCATTACAAAAACCAAACTCTCAGGTAGTAAATTATATTTTTTTTATATCTAGTGGAGGTGTGTGGATCCGTTTGTGAAGCCCGAGTGTAGTAGAGCGTGTGTGTGTGTGTGTGTGCGTGTGTGTGTGTTGAAGAGAAAGGAGAGGGAAGCAGGAAGTAAAGTGAGAGAAAAATGCACAAGAATAGAGAGAGAGAGAGAGAGAGAGAGAGAGAGAGAGAGAGAGACATTCATCTCAACACATACCATAACCATAAGACGCAAACCATAACAACCATACTTAACTCCTCCACTTCACTCTCTCTCTCTCTCTCTCTCTCTCTCTCTCTCTCTCTCTCTCTCTCTCTCTCTCTCTCCACTCCCCCCCTTTTCTCTCCATTCCTCCACCTCCACCCTCTCTCCACCACTTCCCCTCTATACCTTTACCTGTACACACCTTAGCGCACCTGTCTGACCTAATCAACTTACCTTTTGGCGTGTAGGTGGTGGTGGTGGTGGTGGTGAAGGTGATGGTGGTGAATATGATGGTGAAAGTAAGAGTTTTGTGTATAGATAGTGATGGGGATGGTGGTGGTGTGGTGTTTTTACAGGTATATTGATAGTGGTGACTTGAATAATAGTAGTGGTGAGTTGAGTGGTGATTGTGGTGGTGTTGATGGTGATGGTGATGATGATAGTGATGAGTTTTTAGCAATGATAGTGGTGTTGATGATTGTTTTGATAGTGATAATGATAATTTTAGCCACAATATTGATAGTTATAGCTAAGATGACAAAGATGATAATAGTTTTCGCAGTCATAATGATAGTTCTTGAAGAGATAATGATGGTGATAGTAATTTCAACAATGATAGTGATAGTTTAGCAAAGATAATGATGGAAATAGCAGTTTTAGCAATGATGATAGATTTAGCAGTGATAGTGAAAATCCAAGCAAAGTAATGATGGTGATAGTAGTTTTAGCAATGATAGTGATAAGTTAAGCAAAGATAACGATGGTGATAGTAGTTTTAGCAGTGATAGTGATAATTTAAGCAAAAATAATGATGGTGATAGTAGTTTTAACAATGTTAGTAATAGTTTCAGCAAAAATAATAATGGTAATAATTTTTAACAAAGATAGTTATAGTTTAAGCAAAGATAATGATAGATAATGATAGTGACAGTAGTTTCTTGCAATGATAGTAATTACTTAGTTTTAAATATGAAAGTGATAGTTTAAGCAAAGATAATGATGGTAGTAATCCGTAAAAGTAACCCGTAAAAGACGTCTGGATAAAAACTGCTGAATAAAAATAGGAAGGTGGCCACGGAAGCCAAAATCAAACAAGGCTGTCATAAGCCTTCTCTAGGTCAAAAAACACGGTTACCTGATGGTTTTGATTAGAGAAGGCGTCACAAATCGAGGACTCCAGGGATAAAAGAACATCAGTAGTAGACCTCATCTTTCGGAAACCATACTGTACAGATGACAAGTGGTTCTCCTTCTCCAAGTACCACATGAGTCTTACATTAACCATCTTTTCCAACACTTTACAAATACAGGATGTCAAAGATATAGGATGGTAGTTCGTAGCCTGGAGGTGATCTTTCCCAAACTTCGGAAATGGGAGAACCACTGCCACAGCCCAAGAAGATGGCATGCCAAATCATATAATAAAGATTTAATAAAAAGGTAAAAGCACTGTCAGATATGTAGCACCTTCATCCCACAAAGGGTGACGGCCGTTAAAATCTCCCAACGTGAGAAAAGGCGGATTCAGCTCACGCACTAGGCCATCAAGCTCATCCCTGGAGACAAGAACCCGAGGAGGGAGATAGAGACTACAAATAGTGTAGGATCGTCCCAGAAAGGCTTTGACAATATCTTGACGAACTAGGATTGTTGTGCCACCGTGGTGGCCCTGTTCAGGGAAAGGAGGGCTATAAAAGGCTCGATATCCAGGAGGAATAGAGTAAGTACTATCACCAAGCATAGTCTCCTGTAGAGTGACACAAGCTGGAGAGAACTCCGATAGTAAATAAAAGCTCGGAGTTCTCCCCACGATTCTACACCTCGGGTCTCTCGCCATGTTGCAGGGAGAAAACTTTTGAATGAGAGTGGTATCAGAAGGGCTTTAGAATTAACAGTTTCTACAATAATAGAGAGCGCAGATAGTGATGTTCTGGGCTCTGATAAGGATATAGGAGGTTCAACCACCGAGGGGGAAGAGATTTCACCATCACCACCAGCAACTCCTATTGTATGTATTTTATGGGTTTTTTTTTTATATATGTATATATGTTTTGCAAAAAATATACAAATTAGATAACTTTGCGAACATTTTGAGAGAGAGAGAGAGAGAGAGAGAGAGAGATACAATGGGCACGTTTTCTGCCGCTCTAACCAAGGCCGCTGGAAACCGATCGGACGCAAGGCCACGTACACCGATGATACCACCTCATTGAACCTGTGATATTTTGGTAACCATAGCATCTAAAGACTTCTGGTTATTTGCATTACAAGGAAGAAGAGTTGCTTTTGGGCAGAACATCATTTGTTCTCACTCGTTTATTGAATTTCTAAGTGTAATTAGTATGTGAATACAGGCTATTCTGTGTGTTTCTCGCTAAACCTTCCGAGTTAGCGCGAGCTAAAAATTCCAACATCCTTGAGTTTTTGGGGTTAATTGTGATGAAACTGGCCTGCTTTGGAAAAAAAAGAAAAAAAACTACCAAACATGATCTATATAGCAAAGGAAGAGAAGTGTTTGCCAGGACACAAGCCCACGAAAGACAGGCTAACCCTGCTTCTGTGCGCCAGTGCTATCGGTGACTACAAATTAAACTACTTTTTTTTTTTTTACTTGGGTTTGGCAATGGCTGGAACGAATTACCTGATTTATAGGTATTAATGGTCGAACTTTTTAATATTCGAACGGCCATTTGGAACGAATTAAGTTCGAGTATTGAGTCTTCACTGTATATATATATATATATATATATATATATATATATATATATATATATATATATATATATATATATATATATATTACATAGCAATAATTCAGTTCTGGATCAGTTCATGGGGAGGTGTGATTTCACCATCAAAGCTAGTTGCGATCTCGTGAAAGTTTCCCTTTGTGTCTCATAACTAAAGTTGACTATCACAGCTTGCCCTATAAAGACAACTCTTCCATTTCATACAAAACTACATGCACTTACTATACACATTCCCTTAATTTGAAATAAAAAGATGGCGACTCCTAATCCAGCCTTGAGTTCTTCTGGAAATGGACTATAAAATTCCCCATGTCAGATTTCTCTCTCGGTAGCTATCCATAATAATGTCTTGACACCTCCATTATTTTTTTTTCTTTTATCAATTCTGTGGTCTTAGATTTATTTTCAATCTGTAGAACACCACATCTCCTCTACTAAACCTCATCTTTTCCTCACCAAAGCACAGCTTTCTAAGGCAACTGGGATTTGCCCGTTTTCTATTCTTTACTATGACCTGTATGCTTATTTTCGCTCCAAAACTGGATGTTTTGTCTATGTACGCAAGGACTTTCTTTCGTACTCTCGCTCTTTAATCATCTGAGTTTTCCACTATCTTACTTCAACTAATAGCTAAGTTAAAAGTTTGTTCACCAGGATCGTCAGTGAAGGAAGAAGAATGGAATGGAATGGAATGGAATGGAAGAAGATGGAGATCTCTGGGAAAGGATAGAAGGATAGAATGTGATCGCCCACTTTGGAAGTTAGTTAAAGATAGTTAAAGATTTCATTACAGTTAGAGGACTTAGGGGAAATATACAAAGCACAGATAAATCTAGTGAGAAAGTGACTATTTAAGGCGTTTTCAGTAGCGGCGCGGCTGAGGGCAAACGGAGTCAGACGGAGGCAAGTTTTCGCAAACGCGAGCAAACGCCTTTCCAAAGCGTTTGCTCTCGTTTGGCAAACGCTTTTTAGCCAATCAGCGTGGAGCAACCCCATCAACCTCATGGAATGAGATCAAGAAGGAGTTACATTTCGAATAAAACTGAATAGTTAGATGTATGTTAGGCCATAGAAGTGGGTACTGTAGATGTAAATTTACGTTTACATATTGTGCGGCATACTGGAGAGAACCGATATAAAAAATACGGCGTGAAATCAATTAAGGAGCTGGTGGTAGCTGGTGACATGTCGCATCTATCCGTCCTTGTTGTGGGTGCTGTCCGATTCCATTCTTCTAGTCGTGACTTCGATACAATAATGGAGTTACTTTTCTATTATTAGGTGAAAAATGATAATATTTTGCAAATCCTTATATCATAAAGTAATGAATGATGGTAAAAATAGATTATCTGCTAATTATTGACGTAATTCAGTTACATAGGCGTCAGAAAACCGCAGCCATACATTTACAATGGAACACCTTCAAAACAAGCCCGCGTAGATCAAACCACTTCCAGGACTGAAGACCTCTTGTTTTGGATGAGTATTGCGCTGCTCGGCCCTCGGCATATACAAATGATGAAACACTGGTGACCTATAATACTCCCCATCAAGGAATAAATCTCCAAACTCTTCCACTATGCTGCTGTGTTTACGTCTTGACCACAGTGCTGGACAGGGGACTGATGTGTACGATAACTTCTCCCAGGGATTGAGATCACAGTGACACGGTCGTCTGGCACCATCGACGGTGTCCTCAGCACTGTCCTGTTCAGCGTGAAGTCAAACATGTTTGGCCTAGCGGTGACGCTACTGAAAACGCCTAATCCCGCTATGGCATGAAATGTCCCACCATGACGAGACGGGAAGTAAAGACCTGCCCTGCTAGACGCACGAATCATTCGCTCCACGGAGCAACGTGGCCACTTTAAAAGGCCCTATCACACTGGGCTATGATACGCGCCCAACATCAACACCATAAACGCAAACACCAACACCACCAACAAACACCATTACCAACACCAACACCAACACCAACAACAATAATGATGATAATAATAATAATAATAATAATAATAATAATAATAATAATAATAATAATAATAATAATAGCTGTAGTGGTAGTAGTAGTAGTAGTAGTAATAACGATAGATAATAAAGAACATAGCAGCAACAACCATTTATCATTATCATCCATGCTAATATCAATTCTACTTACCTAACTCTTAATAACATTTCCATCATTAACGTTGCCTTTATAATAATAATAATAATAATAATAATAATAATAATAATAATAATAAATACTTTATTTAGTCAATTTGTAATGATACATACAAATTGAAATTCGTTGTGGATCCAGATCATTCAAAGTTACAGTTACAACACATATACAGTACAGCACACAATAAAATATCTATGACAAGGTAAGGTCCAAGACTAAAACTATATACACTACACTAATTTAAAAACATCATGCTGTAAATTTATCATGCATCAGAATCGAAATCACAATGGAAGCAATAACTTTACCTTTTTGCATGGACAGAATTATACAATTTAATGCTAACTGGTACAAATTAATTTTTATATCTAGATGTTTTCTGTGAATGTAAACCCAATCTTTTTCCAGATCTTAAGAACACGTAGTTATCATTGAGAGGATGGGTATTGTCGTTCATTATTTTCCTAGTTGTACACAATACATTTCTAGAATATAGGTCATCTATTGTCCGACACAAATATGAAGGCCGCTGAGGGGGGAGACCTATCGGGAATTCCCCGGTTGCGGCGTCACCAAACGTCGCAGCCCCATTATAGGATTAACACTGAGGTGTGGAGAAACGCCAATCTCTCTCTCTCTCTCTCTCTCTCTCTCTCTCTCTCTCTCTCTCTCTCTCTCTCTCTCTGTGGCTTGTTACTACTTCCTCCTGTTTCTTATTACTATATAGTTCTCTCATGCACGTGTGTGTGTGTGTGTGTGTGTGTGTGTGATCCTGCTTGCGCGAGTCTTTCAACAGTTTACGTATTGGTTCTCCTGTGACGCGGCATACACACACACACACACACACACACACACACACTCTCTCTCTCTCTCTCTCTCTCTCTCTCTCTCTCTCTCTCTAAAATAGACAAGTAGACATGCATCTTTTTTGTTGTTTTATTTTACTCTTTTTCCACACCACCCATGAGGTAAGAGTTAAGGTGCGTTTTTTTTTTTTTTTATAGAGGTTTTACCCTGTAGGCATAATCCTCTCTCAGCTATTTAATCAGACAGTTCTTCGTCAGAAGTGTCCTCCACATTGATAATAAAAGAATCCTCTAAGCAGAACTTGTTGACGCTGTAAATAATTAATTTCTCTTGACTATGAAGGTTGCGATGGCGAGTAGCGCGGACGAGATATTCACCTTCCATCCTGAGCGACAGGGAGGGGAGGAGTGACTCGATTTGACCTGGGGATTATCAGCGGTCAGGGAGGTTGACCTCACCCATGTCCAACCTTGAAAAGTAGCAACGCTGGAGAGCAGTGGTGCTACATTTTGTGGTATCTATACAAAATCATTGTCTTCATTACACTAAAACAATATTCAAAGCTCTCTATACATCCTTATTAGAAATTTAGAGGAATACACTTTTATGACGGTTCATTTAGATGTAAGTTAATAATGAGATCGAAACATGTGCTACGATGCTTGGCGACGCCGCAGCCGGGGAATCCCCGTTAGGTCTCCCCCTCCAGCGGCCTTCATATTTGAGTCGGACTTTTTTTTTTATAGTGTTGCTACCTTTACACCCAATTTATCAGCAATTTTCACAACCTTTTTGAGTTTCTTCTTATTTTTTTTTACAGTTAAGTACCCATACAGCATTGTTAAACCAGAACATAGTTGACTCAATAACAGACTTATAGAACATAGCAAGAATAGTATTTTCAACTTTTAATTTCTGAAATTTCTCAGAAAGTGAATTCTCTGCATACATTTGCCATACACCTTTTTTGTGTTTACATCACCAGTTATTTTATCATCAATTTGCACCCCTAAATATTTATAATCATGTACAATTTCTACCTGTTCCTCTTTAATTACAAGATTTTGAGTACACCTCTCCCTCTTACGAAAATCGATTAACATTTCCTTTGTCTTTTTTACATTTAAATTCAAATAATTATCATCACACCATTTAACAGAATTATTTACTTGAGAACCAGGTAAATATGGAATGTTTTGCTGCTGCTTTATTCTTACTAATGTAAGCAAATATAATTCCTAATTAAGCAAATAAAAAGGACGCTATAAAGCAACCAGCTGCTGTTTGTCACCAGCACTGGTTATTTGACAAGTGGTAGCAAATGCACCGTAGTCATACACCTCACCGAGCACAGCGGTCAGAGTAGAGACCAGCAGGGATATGAACGTCCGTCACGGTCGGCGACCACTTTATAAATTACTTCTTTTACTACTAAGAGATCCCCATACATATATTTTAGTAAATTTCGACTGCCAGAGACGTACACTTCCTCAAAATAGGTATACTGAATGATATACTAAACTATGTTAAGTTTTTGGGAAAATCAAGATTGTCGGAGCGTTTTCCGCATTGGAATTGTACTGGATGAGGAGATCCTCTCCCTGCAGGCTCGGCGTGCGTTCTGCCGGCGTGCGGTACGATATCTTGGGAACTTTCCCATTTCGTCATGGATTATATATATATATATATATATATATAATATATATATATATATATATTAATAAAATAATATATAAAAATAAATAAAAAAAAAAAATAATAAAAAAAAAAAAATTTTTTTTAAAAAAAAAAAAAAAAAATAATTAAAAAAAAAAAAAAAATTTTTTTTTTTAAAGCAAAAAAAAAAAAAAAAAAAAAAAAATTTTTTTTTTTTTTTTCCCCAAAATTTTTTTTTTTTTTTTTAAATTTAAATTGGGGTTTTTTTTAAATTAAATTAAAATTAAATTAAATTATTTTTTAAATGAAAATTTAAAAAAAAATTTAAAATTTAAAAAAAAATAAAATTAAAAAATAAATTAAAATTTAAAATTAAAAAAAATTTAAAAAATTTTTTTTTTTTTTTTTTTTTTTTTTTTTTTTTTAAAAAAAAAAAATTTTAAAAAAAAAAAAAAAAAAAAAAAAAAAAAAAAAAAAATTTATTAAAAAATTTTTTTAAATTTTATTTTTTTAAAATTATTTTTTTTAACAAAATTTTTTTTTAATAAAAATTTAAAATAATTTTATAAAAATTTTAAATATTAATTTTTTTTTAAATTTTTAAATAATAATTAAATAATAAAAAATTAAAATTTAAAATTTAAAATAAAATTTTAAAAATTTAAAATTTTTTTTAAAAAAAAAAAAAAAAAAAAAAAAAAAAAAAAATTTTTTAAATTAAAATTTTAAAATTTTTATTAAAAATTAATTTAAAATTTTAAAATTTAAATAAAATTTTTTAAATTTTTAAAAAAATTAAATTTTAATTAAAATAAATAAAATTAAAAAAAAAAATTTTTATATAAAAATTTTTTATTAAAAAAATAATTTATTAAAAATTTTTTAAAATTAAATTAAAAAAAAATTTTAAAATTAATAATTTAAAATTATTTTTTTTTTTTTTTACAAAGGGCACCCGGGGGAAACAAATGGGAAAAAAACCCTTTCCAGGCCCTTTAAGAGGGGGAAAGAAAAAAAAAATTAAAAGGAGGGTAGTTAAGTGAGGTGTTTTTTTGAAAGGTTTAAGAAGGCAGGTGGAAATCCAAGGTAAATTGAGACCAAGGGAAAAGGGAGGAAGAACGGAATCTTCATTGGAAGATGGCAAATTAGAAAATGAGTTTTCACGGGCCGCAGGAAAATCATTAAATTAAAAAAAATAAAAATAAAAAATAAAATAAATTCCTATTAAAAATAAAATATTAAAAAGATTATAAAAAAATTTAATTATTTTTATAAATTTTTTATAAATAAATATATACACCATAACCCTTTACAACAACACAAAAAAATGGACAAACCCAAACACCAACCAACATTTACAAATAAATTAAATTTCCATTTAATTTTTAAAAAACCAAAAAAAAATTATTTAAAAAAAAAAACAAATGCAAAAAAAAAACAAACAAAACCACCTGCCCCAAAGAAAAAGGAAAGAAGAATTACTTATAATTCCCTTATCATTTAATTTTTTTTTTTTACTTTGCACTTTTCTCCATTAAAACTTAATTGCCATTTATCGCTCCAGCTACTAAGGTTGTCCAAATCCCGCTGGATGGTATCACAATCGTCTCTTGTGCGTACTTTGTTACCGAATTTAGTGTCGTCGGCGAATTTTGATATTTTTGATACGTTGCCGCAGTTAAGTCATTTATGTATATTTAATAAAGTAATGGACCCAAAACAAAACCCTGGGGAATACCACTCGTAACTTGAAGCTAGTCGGAAGCTACTCCATTAATAACTACCCTTTGCTTTCTATTGGTTAGCTAACTTTCAATCCAACTACACAACTGCTCTCCCATCCTTTGAGCTTTCAGTTTAATTAAGACACGTTGGTGCGGTACGGTATCAAAAGCTTTCCTGAAGTCAGAATAAATTATGTCAGATGGAGCTCTCTCATCATAATTAGAGAATATGTCAAAGAAAAATTTTAGGGGATTCGTTAGGCTTGATCTGTTGTTCCTGAAACCATTTTGAGAGTCTAGGAGGAGGTGTGGGAGGAGGAGGAGTAGGAGTGGGAGGAGAAGGAGGTGGTGGTGGAGGAATACAAAGGAATACAAAGGAAAGCCAGCAACATAGCTTTTCGTCCTTTTAAGGCTGCTTGTTAACTACTTCTAACGAGCTACAGAAATTAGAGAGAGAAGAAGGAGGAGGAGGAGGAAAAGGAGAAGGGGGATACTGATACTGATACTGATACATTTATTTGGCTCTATAGTCATGTACTTAAAGGGCAGTTAACATACTGTGTTGCGAAGCCAGGCCCGTTAAGCTTTCTTAAGGCCTGTAGATTATTATATGGTGAACATCATAGCAAGGGACTTCTCATATACAAACATATAGCAAAATTAAATAATATTAGCTGTTACAAAAAAGTATACACATACACAAATGAAATAACGTACAAAAATAGGACCTAATAAATAGTGTTAAAGAAGAAGAGAGAGAGAGAGAGAGAGAGAGAGAGAGAGAGAGAGAGAGAGAGAGAGAGAGAGAGCGCGTTTTTATTTAACTCATTGTTCTTCATTTAATCCCTTAATGCACCATCTCCCATTTCTGGGTCCGAATGAGGTGACACGAGCAAGGACTCTGGAATATTTTCTTGTGTAAAAACATATATATATATATATATATATATATATATATATATATATATATATATATATATATATATATATATATATATATATATATATATATATTTTTTTTTTTCTCTCTCTCTCTCTCTCTCTCTCTCTCTCTCTCTCTCTCTCTCTCTCTCTCTCTCTCTCTCTCTCTCTCTCTCTCTCTCTCTCTCTCTCTCTCTCTCTCTCTCTCTCTCTCTCTTATTATTTTTCTCCTCATCCTCCTTTTCGTTATTCTGTTTTTATTTCCCCTTATTCTATTTGCATTTTCTTTCGACTTATATCGGCAAAGAAATAATCAGTGAATCGTTCATTTTTCAAGTACATACAAGTTAATCATAATATAAGATATACTTAATAATATTGCGCAAACACACACACACATACAGTAGTGTAGTGGTTAGCACACTCGGCTCACAACCGAAAAGGTCCCGGGCAAGCCTCTTAATCGGCAGCCCCTGTCCACCTAGCAGCAAGTAGGTACAGGACGTAACTCGAGGGATTATGGCCTCGCTTTCAAGGTGTGTGAAGTGTGTTGTGGTCTCAGTCCTATCCGAAAATCGATTTATGAGCTCTGAGGTCCCTCCGTAATTGGGAAGGCTGGCTGGATGACCAGCAAGCGACCGTAGTGAAAAAATATTATTACACACACACACACACATACAAAGACGTGCGTGCAGACACGTACGTATACACACCTACCGAAACGATAATTTACTCCCAGCGAGGATTAATAGCACTAATTCAAGGGGTGCATTGAACTTCCCATTAAAGCTAGTCGTGATCTCGTTACTTAAGAGGACAGTCACAGCCTGCCCTCTAAAGACAACTCTCCTTCTTCATACAAAAATACATGCTCTTACCACACATACACCCTTCATTTAAAATTATGAATTAAAAAATGGCGACTCCAAAGACAGCCTCGGAGTTCCCTTCTGGGGAGGAGACCAGAAATGTCCCAAGGTCGGACTGCTGTTTCGTTGGCGACCCTAAATATCTTGACACCTCCCTCAACTTTTTCTTCATTATCTTCTGCAACATTCATGGTCTTAGATCTAATTTTCAATCTGTAAAACACCACCTCTCCTCTACTAAACCTCATCTTCTTTTCCTCACCGAAACATAGCTATCTCAGGCAGCTGACAGTAGTCCGTTTTCTGTTCCCTCTAACTTTCTCTATCTTCATATTCGTTCCAAAGCTGGATGTTGCGTCTATGCGTGCAACGACCTAACTTGCTTCCGAATTTTCCACTATCTGGCTTACACTCATTAGTCATTCTCTAGTCTCTAACTAAATATATCTGTGCTGTCTATCTCTCCCCTAACTCCTCTGACTATAATAAATTGCTTGACTATTCAACTTCCAAAGTGGAGCACATTCTATCCCTCTATCCTTTCACGGACATCTTCATCCTTGGAGATTTCAATGTTCACCACCACCCTTGGACTTCCTCTCCCTTCACTGACCATCACGGTGAAATAGCCTTCAATTTTGCTACCCTCCATGACCTAGAGCAACTGATACAACACTCTACTCGTATTCCTGACCGTCTTGGAGATGCGCCCAACATTCTTGATCTTTTTCTAACCTTAATTCTCCTGGTTATGCTGTTACCCTATCTTCTCCGTTGGTCTCCTCCGATCACAATGTCGTTTCTGTATCTTGCCCTATTTCGCCAATTCCTCCTCAAGATCCCCCAAAGCGGAGTTGCCGCTGGCGATTTACTTCTACCAGTTGGGGGCACCATTATGCTGATTTTTCCTTGAATGATTAAATGTTTCCGTGGCAGAGAGCCATCTCTGTGTGCTGGCAAGGAGGCGTACATTCCTCATTTATTTTCTCAACCTAAGCCTTTAAAACCTTGGTTTAACACAGACTGTTCTTGTGCTATTCATGATAGATAGGTTGCGCACAAAAGATACTTGAGCCTTCCATCTCCTGAATCTCATGCACTTTATATTTCTGCCCAGAATCATGCCATGTCTGTTCTCCAAGTAGAAAATGTCAAAATATTTCAAAATCTAACTCCCTTCGTGACTTCTGGAATCTGGCAAGAAACATCTATAAATAACTTTACTTCTTCACTCCTTCCCTGTGGTCATCCCAGTGAACTCCGTCTTAAGTATAACCAGTACCCTGTTTACAACACTCAATTGTTTGTTGTCCATTATATTTAGGAACTTGTTCTTTGTGTTTTTCCTCCACCCACGCAAGCTCACTTTTGAAGCGTCCCTCACCCTGGCCCTATGACGTCACAACCGAATGGGAATTATTTGGTTGTGGCCTTCACCCCCTCCCTTTCCTCCTCCCTTTGACTACTTCATGTCTTCAATCAAAGTTCTTCGTAACGATGTTTTTCATGCCCTCTCTGGCCTAAACCCTCAAAAGGCTTATAGAGCTGACGGGGTCCCTCATATTGTTCTCAAAAACTGTGCTTCAGTGCTTGCACCTTGCCTGGCAAAACTCTTTCAACAATATCTATCGATTTCTACTTTTATTTCTTGCTGGAAGCTTGCATACATTCAGCCTGATCATAATAAGGGTGACCGTTCTAATCCCTCAAAATACTGCCCTATAGCGTTACTTTCTAGCTTGTGCATTTTTTAAAAATCTATCCTGAATAAGAAAATTCTCAAACATCTCTACCTTCACAACCTATCTGGTCGCCAGTATGGCTTCCATCAAGCTCTCTCTGCTGGTGATCTTGTGGCGTTCCTCCTTACTGATTCTTGGTCATCCTCTTTTACAGATTTTGGTGAAAATTTTGCTGTCGCCTTAGGCATACCAAAAGTTTTTGAAAGAGTCTGGCAGAAAGCTTTGCTTTTAAAACTGCCTTCCTCCGGTTTTTATCCTTCTCTCTGCAACTTTACTCCAAGTTTCCTTTCTGACCGTTCTATTACAGCAGTGGTAGATGGCCATTGTTCTCCTAAATCAAACAGTGGTGTTCCTCGGGGTTCTGTCCTGTCACCCACTATCTTTCCATTATTCATTAATGATCTTAACCAATCTCCTTGCCCTATCCACTCCTACGCTAATGATACCACCCTACATCTTTCCACATCCTTTCAGAGACGACCAACCCTTCAGGTAGTGAACTGATCACCCAGGGACGCCACAGAACGCCTGACTTATGATCTTTCTAAGATTTCTGATTGGAACGGAGAAAACTTAGTAATTTTCAATGCCTCAAAATTTCAATTCCTCCATCTATCAACTCGACAAAATCTTTCAGACAATTATCCCCTATTGTTCAATGACACTCAACTGTGTCCCTCTAATAGACTGAATATCATTGGTCTGTCCCTTACTCTCCGCCAGTTTTTCTCGCCCCTGCAAATGCTAACTTTGTCCTTGTATGGAGTACTCTTCGCATGTTTGGGGGTAGGAAGGGGTTTCTACACACACAGTTTTATTAGACAGGGCTGAATCGAAACCTTTCGTTTCATAAATTCCCCTTCTCTGACTGTCTTCAGCCTCTTTCTCACCAGCGAAATGCTGCATACCTTTCTATCTTTTATCGCTATTATCATGCTAACTGCTCTACTGATCTTGCTAACTGCATGCCTCCCCTCCTGCTGTTTCGCTGCAAGAGTTTTCATCTTCCTCTCATCCCTATTCTGTCCTACTATATAAAACAAGAGTTAACCAGTATTCTCAATCATTCATACCTTTCTCTGGTAAACTTTGGAACACCATGCCTACAGTCGGCGACAAAACACGTGACCACGCGGAAAAACAACAAACGCAACTTATTGCGTGCTTGAAATAACTGTTAAGTAATTTACATGAAGTGAATTGCATATGTAGCCTCAATAACTAACCTTTTACTGGTTTATGGAATGTCCTTTGCGTTTTCTTATTTGCAAGAGACGATCTGGGAGAGAGGCTGCAAGGTTCTGCAGAGTACTTCTGTATTCACATCTTCCTACGACTTGACTTCTTTTAAGAGGAAGGTTTCGAAATATTTTTCTCATATTTTCGGCTCATTCTTTACTATTCTTTTAGGGAGCTTGCATTCAAATAGGCTATTTTGTTTTGTTTCCCTTGGCAAGTTTCCCTCTTGCAAAAAAAAAAAAAAAAAAAAAAAAAACACACACACACACACACACACACACACACACAGATCATGCTACAATAGATTGTGCGCCGGGTTCACACACTGCAGGATGAATATAGGTCTATTTACTAATTCCATAGGGTCTGAAGACCTTGGACTTGATTCCCGGACGGAGATGAGAAAAAACGAGCTTTTTTCCACCATTTACCGTGTGTGTGTGTGTGTGTGTGTGTGTGTGTGTGTGTGTGTGTGTTCACATTTTCCTCTCTGTTTTATGTTTGTTCTTCAGCTTCATCTGTTCTATCCTTGCCTCCTCCTAAGTATATAGCTTATCATAGATGTGACATTGTCATAGTTCACAAGGCCTGTCACTCGTCTGTCCTATGTATTCCTATGTATTCTTCGTTGTATCATATTTTCTCCATTCACGTGGCAAGTGTAGTATAGAATTCTTTCTAGTCTACCACTTCCTTCTCCTCCTTCTCTATTTATTTATTTTACTAGTTTTACTAATAAAGGAAAAAATATTGTATAGTAGAGTTTACAAGTAAGCATCAAACACTTGGCGAAATA
>NC_059257.1:2631068-2678568 GCF_017591435.1 Portunus trituberculatus | reverse complement strand
ATGCCTGCGACAAGAAGATTTCTAGGGGTACTTAGATGGCTGACGAAAAACATATTTTAAAATTTAAATAGTGGTAGTTGTGGATAATGAAATTCGGTGCTAGCTGAATGAAGTTATTAAAATTTGAATAATTTTATAATATCCTTTGCAGAATTATTGTACTTTAATGAGCTAGTCAATAGATTGCCATTCTGTTCATTGTCAGATTATTGGGGGTTCGGGAAGATGATCTTATAACTCAGGGGGTACTTAACGAGAAAAAAGTTTGAGAACCCCTGATTTAGACTTGTCATTTTGGCGCATAAAGCTGTAAACATTATGTCAAATGACTTCCTCAGGGTATGGGAGTGCAAATGCCACCTTATGATTGGCTGCTTTTGTTCGGGACGTCACAGTGATGACGTCACAGCCTCGGTAGCCAATGAGCACGCTTTGATGAGTTAGCAACATCCATGAGCAATAACTACAAATGTTTGGATATACCATTTCTCCGACATAGTTGCAATGTTGTTATCGGACCCACGGTCTAGACTCTAGATATACATGGTTTTCCATCCAGTTGGGTTATTTTAGTCTCAGCCGCGCACATACGTCACGTAAGCCCCAGTCAACGTTCGCCTGTCGCTCGTGTGCTTGGATTTGAATTTTATTTCATACCCCCTCATGGCCTCTTTTTGTGGATGCGTGAGCTTACCATTCTGCCCTGTTACTACTAAGTATGGGACCTAGAAAACTAATTAGTAAGGCCTAAATCTTAGTAATTTGTCCCTTTGTGAGGGAGAATAAGTCATATCAAGAAATTGCCGCGAACACTGGTATAGCTCTCAGAACTGTTCAACGTTGGACCAAAGTTTATGTAAAGGAGGAAGAGACGCTTCTCCACCACCTCACAAGGGCGTAAGCACAGTGTGACCCAGAGAACTCTGAACATTATTCGAAGACAGCTTAAGGCCAACCCTCACATACACAGCAAGGAACTCAAAGCCAGGAACACTGCTTTACTGACTAGAGTAAGTGAAAGGACTGTGCGAAGATATGTGAAACTTGGGATACCGGAATTGCCACACACTTTCAAAACCTTGCTGCGCACATGCTCACCTAACCAGTAGACTTGCTGCACAACACACAGTAAAACAACCACATTCTTTGATGGTGTGGGATCGTTTTTCTTATTATGGTCTTGGAAAATTACTGTTTTTGCCTAAGAATGTTCACATGAACCAAAATAACTACTTTGAGCTAATTATGGATGAGTTAGATGAATGTATGGAAAAGTGCAATGTAGGTATGGTTTTGTCTTTCTTTTTGTATTATGGCAGCAACGCACAGCACAACTAATGGGCATCTTAAAGAAAATAAAAATTGGTCTCAAGATGTCGAGGTCAGATTATGACTTGGCGCACGGTTGCTTGGGCGCGTGTGACGCGGGCAGAAGTCAGGGTTTGACTGGCTAACTGGGCCCCTGCATCACACCAGTGCTTCCACACCCAAAATCTTAAATTCCTTTAACCTCTCGTAAAATTTCCTTAGATTTCCTTGACCTCAATCCAACATTTCTTTATATTTTCTCTAACATTCTTAGGTATAATCTTTTGCATTCTTTTCATTCAAGCTAAACAGAGGTTGTCATATAAAAGTACTATTTGTCTTTTTAATCGTTTAATAAATTGTTTAACAATTACTTATTAATTCACAAAAATTCATAAAAATAATTCATAATTCATAAAAATCATTCACATCTTGTTTAGTGTAAATAAATAAATCCTACATGCCAACTGAAATAACTATTCTTTCTCTTTGGTACAATAAGACTATAAAAATATATGTTCCTTTCACATAAATTACACAAATTCCCATAGACCTCTGTAACACTGGACTCCAGTGTTACAGAGGTCCATGGTACAGGGTATATCCTACATGCCAACTTAAAATACACAATCTTCTCTTTGGTTCAATTAATAAGACTATGAAAATCTATATTTTGTGGTATAAATAAATATACTGTATCCTACATGCCAAAAAAAAATAATACATTTTCTTCTCTTTGGGCATTGTTGCAATAAACAAAACTACAGATATAAAATTTATACTCCTGTCACAAAGGTAACACAACACAACTTTCCTCTCTGGCAGAGTCTGGCTCTCCCCACCTCTTTCCTTATATGGCATACCAACAGTGATACTAGATCGTAAACATTATTTTTCCTTGAAACCACTTAGGAATAGTTTTCTGATATTTGAACATTCATCATTAAGTGGTTTCAAGGAAAAATAATGTTTACGATTTAGTATCACTGTTGGTATGCCATATAAGGAAAGAGATGGGGAGAGCCAGACTCTGCCAGAGAGGAAAGTTGTGTTGTGTTACCTTTGTGACAGGAGTATAGATTTTATATTTGTAGTTTTGTTTATTGCAACAATGCCCAAAGAGAAGAAAATGTATTTTTTTGGCATGTAGGATACAGTATATTTATTTATACCACAGAATATATATTTTCATAGTCTTATTAATTGCACCAAAGAGAAGATTGTGTATTTTGAATTGGCATGTAGGATATACCCTGTACCATGGACCTCTGTAACACTGGAGTCCAGTGTTACAGAGGTCTATGGGAATTTGTGTAATTTATGTGAAAGGAACATATATTTTTATAGTCTTATTGTATCTGCACTGGCTTTCATTTTACTGTGGAGTCTAAGCATACTATGTGGTGGATCTATGACTGCACCCTGATGTTGAACTTTCCTCTGGAAAGCTGTCTTTGCTGTAATTAGACCAAGTACGATTTCATTCTCAAGTGATGTTCGATGGTCATTCTTAATCAGTTTCAGCTGACTAAACAATCTTTCTACAGCTGCATTTGAGTAAGGGAGTGAGAACAATAGTGAAACCATCCTGCTGAGCTGTGGATACTGTATATTCCCTGCTATATTTTTGGCTTCAAAAACTGATTGCCAAAACACACTGTGATCTAAACTTTTTGCCACACTAGAACTCAGATAGTTGTCTCCATTCAAGGTCTATTTGCTGTAGGTCAATAACATCCTTCAAGTATGGCAGCCTTTCAAAAATATGGGTCAGTGAAGGAAGAGTTAGATTTTGGGCTACTTCAGGATATAGGCAAGATAAAAAATCAAAATCTCCAATGTTATCAAATCTAGAGAGAATCCACCCTACACATTCTCTTAGAAAATCTTTGCAATGGGAATAAAACGATCAGGACGATCATATCCAAGTTATCTGGCTATGCTCTGTACAGTACTGGTTTCTGCTAGAAAATTTGTATATTTTGATGAAATAAGCCAATTTCCCTAGAATTTCCTTAGATTTAGTAATTTCCTTAACATGATCCTTGTGACATCAAAATTTCTCTAAAATAAGGAAATTTCCTTGAAAGTGGAAGCACTGCATCACACTGACACGAGGCCAGTGCTTCCATGAGTAAATGAAATCTTACCCTAGATTTTTGTCAATTTTACTCTAGATTGTCGGAGTTACCCATTAATTGTTGATTAATACACTATTATCATACATAAGTTTAAATATTGCCCCTCCCCATCCCCAAACACACACTACAGCCACTACTGCGGCTGCTCTGTGTGGACTCGTCCTCGTAAGTGACTGACTCTGTGTGTGAACTGTGATCTAACCGTCCGAAGGTTCAAAACGTGTAGGCGTAGTAGACCGGTGAGTGGAGACTGGGGAGAAAGGGGATGGGGTGGGGGGGTGAAGGGATGATACAAGTCACGGGGATGATTGTGTACATGAATCGAACATGAAAGAGAACCAGCCTGCCACCAGATTGGCACCATTCCAAGCACACCTATTCATAGGACAGCAGATTACCCTAAAATTACCCTAGTTTATGCATTACCCTAAACACTACCCTAAGAAGGGTCCAATTACCCTACTTTAGGGTATTTTACCCTAAAATGGTAGCACTGCACGGGGCCCACATGAGGCATAGATAGACACGTGACCGTGGATGCGCGGATGGAAGACCTTGTATATCTGGACCGTATTCAAACCTGTCGCTTGCTAAGGGCATTGTCATGAGCAACTCGCTAACAACGTTTCATGAATTCCACCCCTGGTTTGGAAGCTCACCACCCTTTCCGTCTCAGCACTCCGGTTATTCCCCACGTAAAACTATGAGCGTAAAAGGGCCTTCACAGGTATTGTGCGCCTACACATGGAGGAGGTAGGATGTCCCCTTTCCTAGCTCTATAATTTTCAGAACTATCGTCCTTACGCTCATGAATTGACGAGATTTAGAAACATAACCTTCAATAAGATATAGTAAAGCAACCAAGACCGATAAATAATCACAGCTGTCACTAATAGCTGTGATATTATGTTTATTTCATGCAGATATCTTCACTACGTGTACGTGAGGCAGCAACTGCCTTGGCTTGCTCGCCCACCCCGCGCTCCCTCATCCACCACACCACACTGCCTTGGTGTGGATGCCTTTACACATGTTGTTAGCTCTCTAAACATTCGTTTCATGACTAGTTGACCATCACAAACTACCTATTATCATTATAAAATCAAATACAAATGTTGACTACACTATTCCAAGAGATTATTTTGACACAGGTAAGAAGTTGAACCCAAACTAGTAATAATATCTTCACAGTGTCTCTGTCACCTCAACACACCACTCAAGACTCCTAATGTAACATTGACCTGACACTGCTGATGGCGCCTCGCGACAACCTGAAATACGAGTGAATATTTTCTAGAGAAGCGGAAATCTGATACTACAGGAAGTCACCATTGTATACACAATCACGTGTAAAGATTTCATGTCAATCAGATGAGTACAGACGAAATCAGAACAAATCTTTAGGAGCGAATATCTCAAAATTTGCGCTTTCTCTAAATCGGTATAAACTTTGATTCCCTTTTGTTTGGGATCATTTTAATGAACAACTTTAATGTAATTTTTTGTTGGAAGTAGATTTTTTATACTGTCAATAGAAAACAAAACAAAAAAAGAAAAAATGAAAAAAATAATCCTTAAAAAAGAAAAAAGAAAAACAAATTTTAACAAAAGTTGCGTATAGGTACAAAATTTGTTAGTTTTTTTAAAGCAATAAACTAAAAACTGAATTTTGAGAAATTTTGAAAAATGCATTTTTTTTTCTCAGAAACCATTAACCCAGACTTAATGAAATTTATAGAATGACAATATATTAAAATTTCAAGCCAATTGGACTCAACATAAGTGAGATATGACCCTTTTTTTTTTTTTTTAATCTTTGCGGTATTTCCCTACAGTATGGAGTCATATCCTGTTCCACTTACATTCCCTTCAGTTTCATCTTGGAATGATCTTGGATAAGACCTGACAGTCTTTTTGGAAATGGAAGTAAGGGCATTTTTACCAGGCTTCATGCTTATTTTAGCAATATCATCTACTAGAATTCTGATCATTTCCCGTTTTGCTGATGGTTTAGGTCTTAAACCTCTCTGTACAAATGAAATTAAATCTCTTTCTGAAAATTTTATCCATGGTACACTATAGTCTTCTGCCCATACAGCATTTCTGTTAGTCTGAAGTATAGAAGTTGCTGGACTAAGCTCATTTATTGATAATGAAGAAGCTATATTGCTTACTTTTCTCTCTTCATGTTTAATACTAATCAGATGTGGTGTGTGACAATCTGATGCCTCTGAAATTGTAACATATAATAAAAAATGAATTATAAATAAGGGAGGCGGTGCCGTATTGAATAAGGTGGTGAGCGTGGAATCGGGCAGACATCCACGCGTAGGTTCGAATCCCACCAAGTTGAAACTTTGCCAATTGTCGAGTGATTTAAAGTTACTTACATGTCACCATGGTATCCTGGTTCTAGGTGATTACACCAAAGATGCACTTGGGTGGTAATATGGGCCCTCATACAGGAACCACTTAACGGTTAAGCGCTTAACAGCGCCTTTAATATTCTTCAAGTTACCTGCAAGCGCTATATGCCAGGACATTAAAAAAATGCATATGAATATGTAATATTCTCTAGGATTAAAATCCATAAGGATGTTTGAAAATCTTCCTATTCAGGATAGATTCAAAAACTTTAGACAAGCAAGACATCAAAGCTATAGGGCGGTACTTTGTGGGATTAGAACGTTCACCCTTTTTAGGAACTGGTTGAATATAGGCAAACCTCCAGCAAGAAGGAAAGGTAGGACTCTATAGACAGAGTTGAAAGTGTTTGGCCAGGCAAGGTGCAAGTACGGAAGCACAGTTTTTGAGAACAATAGGAGGGACCCCATCAGGTCCATAAGCCTTCCTAGGGCTAAGACCAGCGAGGGCATGGAAAACATCAAGTACCTCTCTATCATATGAATGCAGGTCAATTGGTCCCCAAGCGATTGGTACTCAGGTCATCTGGTCCACAAGTCAATTGTGACCGTAGACAGTTGATCACCAATTCAGTTGAGACCCAAGACAGTTGACATCCGAGACAACATTACTGGTCCCCAAATCAATTGAAACTCAAGACAATTGGTCCCCAAACTTACTGAGTACATTTGTTCATTCTTGCTCAGTGAGTCAGTGTACTTACGTCCAAAGTGAGAGAGAGAGAGAGAGAGAGAGAGAGAGAGAGAGAGAGAGAGAGAGACCCAGGACAACTGGTCCTCAAATCAATTGAGACTCAAGACAATGGGCTACTTTGGAGATTCGAACCTACCAGGTTTCGCGGGCATAGTGTCCGTGGTGAAACACCTTCACAAATTCTTCCACACATTATTTTTTCTCTCTACTCGAGAATTCTACGTGAATACAAATATACTCAACTACTATGTATTTAAGAGTATGCCTTGTGTGTATGATAATATTAACAAATAGAATCATATGGATGTTGTAAAAAATTTGCGTGGAAAACTTCCACAGGACATCGCTATTATGGATGGCTGATAAATTTTAGAACTGTATATTTCGTCATAATATATATCCTGTCACTAATGAAAACGCTAAAGGAACTTGACGAGATGAGGTACGCCTATAGAAAGTAAGCAAGACTTCAGAAATATAAAAATATAAATTCACAAATGGCATTTAGAAATAAACATCGCCACCGGAGTGGAAGTTGCCAGTTGTCGCCACATGGAATAATACAGAACCAAAACAAACCAGCATGTTCTTCCGTCTTCCTGCTCTATGGCTTAAAAACAAACTGAAAAATACCGGTGAACTTACTATCAGTGGCGTAGTCTTCCTGCGTGAAGTGATCTTTGCACACTACACTTCTTCTAGAAGGAGTCCATTGGTCTCGCCTTATAGCGATCATCCACAGTTTCTTCCTATGTTCATCCCGTGGAAATAAGTGACCACCGTAACCATTGCATGAAGGGACACAGCAATAATCAGGCATACTAATGGTGGAGGTATTGAACAGCATACGCCTGAGAGTTTGTTTTGGTTCTGTATTATTCCATGTGGCGACAACTGGTAACTTCCGCTCCCGCACAGTGATGCACTTTTATAAAGTTTATTTCTAAATGCCATTTCTGAATTTATATTTTGATACTTCTGAAGTCTTGCTTTCTTCGTTTGGCGTACCTCATCTCGTCAAGTTCCTTTAGCGTTTTCATTAGTGACAGGATATATATTATGACGAAATATGTACATTACTAAAAAAATTTTGCCATCCATTGAAGCGATGTTAAGTGGAAGTTTTCCATGCTATTTTTTTTATAACATAAGTCGTTTTCAGTAGCGTCACCGCAAGGCCAAACATGTTTGACTTCACGCTGAACAGGACAGTGCTGAGGACACCGTCGGTGGTGCCAGACGACCGTGTCACTGTGATCTCAATCCCTGGGAGAAGTTATCGTACACATCAGTCGCCTGAGCTGGCGCTGTGGTCAAGACGCAAACACAGCAGCATAGTGGAAGAGTTTGGAGTTTTATTCCTTGATGGAGAGTATTATAGGTCACTAGTGTTTCATCATTTGTATATGCCGAGGGCCGAGCAACGTAATACTCATCAAAAACAAGAGGTCTTCAGTCCTGGAAGTGGTTTGATCTACGCGGGCTTGTTTTGAAGGCGTTCCATTGTAGATGTATGGCTGCGGTTTTCTGACGCCTATGTAACTGAATTACGTCAATAATTAGCAGATAATCTACTTTTACCATCATTCATTACTTTATGATATAAGGATTTGCAAAATATTATCATTTTTCACCTAATAATAGAAAAGTAACTCCATTATTGTATCGAAGTCACGACTAGAAGTATGGAATCGGACAACACCCACAACAAGGACGGATAGATGCGACATGTCACCAGCTACCACCAGCTCCTTAATTTATTTCACGCCGTAATTTTTATATCGGTTCTCTCCAGTATGCCGCACAATATGTAAAAGTAAATTTACATCTACAGTACCCACTTCTATGGCCTAACATACATCTAACTATTCAGTTTTATTCGAAATGTAACTCTTTCTTGATCTCATTCCATGAGGTTGATGGGGTTGCTCCACGCTGATTGGCTAAAAAGCGTTTGCCAAACGAGAGCAAACGCTTTGGAAAGGCGTTTGCTCGCGTTTGCGAAAACTTGCCTCCGTCTGACTCTGTTTGCCCTCAGCCGCGCCGCTACTGAAAACCCCTATACATATGATTTTATTTGTTTATATTATCATACATACAAGGAATACACTTAACACATAGTAGTTGAGCATATTTGTATTCACGTGGAATTCTCGAGTAGAGAGAAAAACTAATGTGTGGAAGAATTTGTGAAGGTGTTTTCACCACAGACGCTATGCCCGGGAGAGGCTTCACAAGCTAGCTCCCCATTGGTCCCCAAACTTACTTAATACAATTGTTCATTCTCGCTCAGTGAGTCAGTGTACTTACATATTCAAAGGCATGTGTCTGTGTGTGTGTGTGTGTGTGCGAGAGAGAGAGAGAGAGAGAGAGAGAGAGAGAGAGAGAGAGAGAGAGAGAGAGAGAGAGAGAGATTGATAATAGCAATGATGTTAATAATGATATGATAATGATGATGATGATGATGATGATAATAATAATAATAATAATAATAATAATAATAATAATAATAATAATAATGAATAATTATTGAAAAATAATGATTATTATTGTCATCATTGCAATTATTATTATTATTATTATTATTATTATTATTATTATTATTATTATTATCATTAGAGAGAGAGAGAGAGAGAGAGAATATAGTGTTGTACCATGATGACAGATGACAGCCTCGCCCATATCTCCCTTAAGTCAGGGCGCCGGAAGGCTTCAAGACCTGAAGGTGCGAAATATTTCGTTAATCTCCTATCACTGGATCCACCACCATCACCACCACCACAACCGTGTGGAGGAGGAAGTGAAAGACTACAGAGAATTCTATACTTGCTACGTGAATGGAAAAAAAAAAAAAAGGATAGAACGACGAACAAACAAATAAAACAGAAAGGAAAGGAACACACACACACACACACACACACACACACACACACACACACACACACACACACACACAGTCCTATATTCATACAGGAGAGTGTGGGCCCAGCGCGCAAACCACTACAACACGGTGTGTGTGTGTGTGTGTGTGTGTGTGTGTGTGTGTGTGTGTGTGTGTGTCTTATATTATGATGGTCGATTTGACGTGTATAAACTTGAATAATTATAAAAGACAAAATAAACGAATAACTGATTATTTCTCTACGTATATAAAGATGAAAAAGAGATATGCGAAGATGAGACGAGGAAGTATGGCAGAAGAATATAAGGAAGAAGAGGAAGAAAAAAAAACTATATATATATATATATATATATATATATATATATATATATATATATATATATATATATATATATATATATATATATATAACCCTGTCCATCAATCTCAGTAGCGAGTAGTATTGGCTGACAAATTTCAGCCTTCTTCATCCAGTAAATGAATACTGAGAAAAGTGGATAAATAGGATGTCTTTCTTTTTTAGGATCCTGGTCTCTTTCACTTACAAATCTTTGTTTTCAATTTTTCACAATGTTTTATCACAATATAATTTCTTTCGGCACATTTAAATGTCCATCTATGATCAAATTTGAATTTAACAAACACCCTTGTAGACGTGTAGGTGATAAGAAAAATCGTATATGCATATATTAGTATTCATTAATAGAAAATAAATAAAGGCAAAATATACAATCAAATAAATTTATTTGCACAATACTCAAAACGAAATAAAAATTACTTTATTTTTGCACCGCAAGTATTAGTGTCGAACACATAAAACAGACACTTCTCTTCCACTAGTAGTGTGAGGACCACTCTTATTGTAAACTATTATGTCCAGACATTGTCACAAGTTTCATGGAAACGAATTACGATTGATGAAACTCGTAACGACGTCTGGACATAGTTTACAATAACTGTGCTCCTCACATTGCTAGTGGAGGAAAAATTTATATTTCATATGTCCGCAACTTTACATATCCTGCTGTCACACACACACACACACACACACACACACACACACACACACACACACACACACACACATACACACACACACAGACATTCAAATAGGTGCATACACATTAGCGAATGAACGCGCAATAAGTTTGATGTTGATATGCGTCCTGCTGCATAACGTTCCCATAAATAAGGCAAATATTTTTCCTTGTATACACCTTGATTTCTTCCTTTGAATTTTTACAATTTTTTTTTTCTCAGACACCGAACGCATCTGCAGGTTTAATGATTTGGCTTCCTCGTGCAGGAATTTTACGAGTTAGTAAACTGTGGGTGATTCATAAGTAATTTTCCCATTTATTTTTCTGTGCCACCCTTCAGTATTATTATTTGTGCGGATGGTCTGGTCATATACACTCCATGACTCTGGAGGTGCCACAGCTGGCCTTGATGTACTTGACAAGGCCTCTCAGTAATGAAGAAGAAGCCTGGCTTTCCAAGGAAAGAAAGGCTTCCCTGATATGGTCAGCAGGGAGGAAGGGGAGTGCCAAACACATTTTTATTATATCTGTGAACCCCTTCGTGGCGCAGATGTGCGGTTCTCAGACCGAGATCACAGGCCTTCCTCCACACAGCCTGGCACCACTGGAATGCGCAACTCATCATCGTGGCTTGTGGGAAAACTCTCCTCATGGCGTGCCAAATTCCTGAAATAATGAACAAGTTTTATATGAGAAGATAAGACTAGCCAAGGAATACAAAATGTATGTAAAAGAGCTTAATTTTGATATCCAAAAAATAGTGTTTAAAATTACAAAGCGGATGGTTGAATTTTCTATGGATATACTTACATGTATCAATTGTTCAGGCATGTCATTGAAAATAATAGTGAAAATATGGAGAATGTAATATCTTTGACAATGCTAAGAGAATGAAAAGTTCCATTCTGTTAAAAGAAAATCATGTAGTTGTCATTGTTGGTATTTGTTATTTCTTCATATTTTTGTTAATGCGCTGATAAATATATTTGCAGATGCATAAATAAAATGGATACAAATTTCATACCTCTTTCGAAATCGGCAACACAGCTCACAACGGCGGGTTCCACGGGTAATTTTCGCGTGATGCTCTTGAGAACCTGAGGATAATACAGTATGGTAAATTTATGCTGCTATTTATTGCATCAGTGAAAGTAGCAACATTATGAGAATCAGAAACATAAATGCAATGCATTGTCTATATACAACATCGGAACTTTAGGATGTCTATATACTGCCTTGTCTCTCTGTAGTGTGCCCAGTCTGTTCCCAGGGTAGTCATACAGAGGAGGGGAACTCAAACCCTCTCGTCCTGCGTTTTAAATCACAGTGAGTTTCCCTTTTCTTACTCTTTGGCTGAAAAGACTCCTTGCCTTTCCCTAAAGAGGCCTATTATTATTACAACAACAACAACAACAACAACAACAACTACAACTACTACTATTACTACTACTATTACTACTACTACTACTACTACTACTGTTGTTGCTACTGCTACTACTACTAATAATAATAATGATAATAATAATGATGGTGATGATGATGATAATAATGATAATAATAATAGTAATAATAAGAAGTAAAACTTGTTGTGAGAGGAAAACAAAGACAAAGAAGAAGAAGAAGAAGAAATAAACTTCATACCATAGGTACTACAAGTTGCTATACATTTTTGTTATCTTAGCGACACAAAAGTATAAGTTTACGTTATTACCTTTTTGTAGTCTTTCTTACGGCGTCTAGACATTAATACAAATGCTAAAGGCACTTGCTTTGTGTCACTCCCTCTCCTCAGAAAGGCATGTATGGACAGGAGCTGCCGAAATGGTTCCCTTACGATTTTAAATGCGGCATCTATGTACCATTTCTTTGCCTTGGACAGCACATCTAATTGCTCAGGTGTAGAAAATAGAAGGTGCCGCTGACCACAAACTGTCCTTATGTCATCCACAAGGAATTCATCAGGGATGAAGTTTACAGCAAGCTGTTGATAAAAATAAATAAATGAATAAATAAAAAAATAAATAAGTATATGAAATATGCACACTTCTTATAAAATAGTCTTTTTACGTAACAAATTGTACAAAATTGTACATGCTAAAAGTCTCGTACAACAAACATTTTCGTATTAGTGATAGACTCACTAAAAAAAGATAAATGTATTTCTACAATCTGCTCAGCTTTTTATGTGTAAAAATAAGTATGGGAAGACGATGATGCATTTTGAATGCTGAAAATGGCTGAGCTACATGCTTGCATTATGTCAACTAATATTCATATAACTATAAGTATGTAACTGAATAACAGTGAGTATTGTTATATAATGAAAACACTATGGTTATTATTCACTGACTACCTCAAACTGCAAACCTTTGGGGTTCTCCGGACGTAGTCTCTACCGCGCGCGGTTCACTCTGCACACGGTTGGCTGGTGTAGCAGTAGGAAGTGGAACGTCCATGGAACGCCCAAGTTATCGTACCAACGCATGCGCAGTTGAACGCGTCAACTGCTGATATCTGTAAACGCGTCTGGCTCCGTGAAAGTTAATCATGGAAAAAGTATTAGGCTATACGCTTAGTCTATAATATAAGGCAAAAGCCTTTACCTATTACTTATAATTGTAATAATAATAATTATTATTATTATTATTACTATTATAATTATTATTATTATTATTATTATTATTATTATTATTATTATTATTATTATCATCAATTATTATTATTATTATTTATTATCATTATTATTATTATTATTATTATTATTATTATTATTATTATTATTATTTATTATATTATTATTGTTATTATTAATGTTATCATTGTTGTTGCAACAATATCCATCATCATCGTTTTGCTAAAATTAAGGTTTAGGTGAAAATGTTGCACTCAGATAATTTATCTCCACGATATAAACGACACTTAGTAAGGAAGTGAAAGTCTAGGTAGAAACCATATAGGTAAATCCTATGTAGTCAAAGAACTATCTTAACAGTGCACTTACCCAGTTCAGCAACAAGGAGAATAATTTATCGTGGATAAAGTTGTAAAATTATTACTAATGTATTATGTATTATACACCAACCTTTTTACAATGAAAATAAAAATTGCTTCGGCTAGTATATGGAAGACAGTTTTCCAAATCTAAAATACGAATTCACTGGAAACATATCTTTTTTATTGAAAGTATGAAATCTGGTGGAAGACATGCGCTGCTCCCGCGTCCTACTTGAATCATGCGCCTGGCAGAGCTACCACTGTCCACGCAAGAGCAGTTGGTGCGTTCCATGGACATTCCACTTTCTACTGCTACACTGGCACAGGGAGGGAAGGAGTCAGCTGATAACCTCTGCCAGCATGACTTAGTCTACAATACACGAAGCGGACTGGTATATGGACTCCTTGGCCCTCTCCTTCACCTGAAGAAGTGGAGTGGACGAGCTCCAATATTTCAAGCTGCTACTATGCACGTGTGCGTCGTCTGGCCCCAGCACTTTCTCTGAAGCTTTGTGAGTTGTGCTGGGTCAGTTTGTCGTATTGGATTTTGGGTAATGCCGAACTTAGCCGCTGTAGGTTTGGAAAAGTAATATACTCTGGCAAAACCCCCCTCAACCCTGAATCTGATCTTGGCGCATGCGCACTAGGGTTGTGTGACGTCACTAAGCACTAGTCCTAATAAGCACCATTTACACCACACCACAAAATGGCTACTGCACCAGTGCGGTCGTTGGCTGACCTGCGCACAATGGACCGTAGTAAGCTCAAATCAATGAATTAAGACGCCTTAATTGATATACTGCTAACCGCAATATAAGATGATGCCCAATCCCAAACCAAGGATGAACAACTAAACAAGATTGCAAATGATGTTGCTGAGCTGAAGCAAATGTTGGTGTCGCCCAACGGTCCCATTGGCAAAAAGTTTGCTGAAATGCAAAAACAGATAAAGAAGCACAAACTATTCTACAGCAACAACGTTTCCTTGAGGAATTGGATCAACGTGATCGTGAAACCAGGCTGGCGGTGTTGGGAGTTCCAGAGGAAGGAGATGGATGGATGGATTTTGTTTAGGCGCCTCAACATCTGAGGTCATATGGCGCCGTTACAAAAAGGTAAAAAGAAAATATGAAAGAAAAGGAAACAAAGGGATTAAAAACTATAATAGTAAAAACATCGTAAAAAAACTAACTAAAAGCAATATAAAGTTATGCAATTAAAAGTATCTAAAATAGAGAAACAAATAAGTAAATACAATAAAATTAAATAAAATTCACATATTTGGGAGAAGGCCTGCTTCTCCCAAAAAAAATTAAAACATCATGGCCTTGGGCCAGGCACTCTGGCCCAAGGACCTTTGAGATATAATAGACACCGCTATCTCTACCGCGACAACGGTAGAGGTAGCGGTGTCTTGAATCAGTCAAACTAGGGCACTCCACTAGTAGGTGCCGCACCGTAAGAGGCACCAAGCAATCATCACAGTAAGGTTGAGGGTCCCTGGTCAGGAGGTACCTTTGTGTAAGGTACGTGTGACCTATACGAAGTCGCGCCAATAAAGTCTGTGCACGGCGATCCCGGACATGGGTGTAAGTCCACTGAGGGAGTGTGGAAGTAGTAATCTCTCCCATTTTTGAGGTTGCAACCCCCGTTAGCCATCTCCTCTGCCAAAGTGCAGCAACTGCCTCACGAATTACAGGAAATACATCTCGGAACGGAATAGGGGCAAGAGATGGAGCGCGACTTGCTGCCTCTTTAGCGAGGCGGTCTGCGTGTTCATTCCCTGGAACACCAACGTGACCAGGGACCCAACAGAACCCAACACGATATCCTCTTCTGGTAAGTAGGTATAGCCACTCCAGGGCTGATAAAACCAGAGGATTAAGGAGACAGTGCAAGAGAGAGCAGTAAGAGCACTGCGACAGTCACTAAAAATTGTAAAAGACGAAACCGGGAGAGTAAAATAATCTGTAAAGCTAAAACTATGGCAGACAGCTCCGCAGTAAAGACGGAGGCTACCGAAGGAAGGCTGCCACACCGATAAAAAGAGGGGAAAACTACACTAAACCCGACGCCTGCGTCGGATTTGGAACCATCAGTAAAAATAGGAGTGTCATTAGAATGGATAAAAAAAGTGTTCTAAAACCGAGTGTGCGACAGAGCTGGCAGAAAATCCTTCTTGCCATCCGTGGCAGGAGGGCATAATGAGATAACTGGAAGTTGCCAATAACCAACTCGCGGGAGACGGAAAGAGTACACAGGAGTGGGGTCGATAGATAACTCCGCCATGAGATTTGCAACTCTAAGGCCAAAAGGTTTAGGGAGACTCGGTCGAGTGACATACGCCTGCGAGCGCGAGTCCCGCAATATTGACAGACAGGGGACAGAATCAGGAAGACGGTGGGTGCGAAACCAACACCGGAGCATCGAAGACTGGCGCCGGAGGTCGAGCGGCCAGAAACCAGCATCCACTAGAAGGCTAGGTATTGGAGATGTCCGAAATGCACCCGTAGCCAAGCGGACCTCAGCATGATGCACGGAGTCAAGCACGCGTAGCCGTGCATCCGTTGCAAATAAGTAGATCTCACAGCCGTATTCCAACTTTGGGAGTATGAGTGTACGGTGAAGCAGCAGCAAAGTGTCCCTGTCCGCACCCCAAGAGGTGTGACTTAAAACCCGAAGAAGGGATAATGCCTGCCGACAAGACACCTTAAGAGAACGGAAATGGAGAACCCAGGTGAGACGGTTGTCAAACAAAAGGCCAAGATATCGAGTCGCCTCCACGCATGAGAGGCGTCTATTGGCGAGGTATAAATCCGGGTCTGGATGGACACCACGGTTGCGACAAAAATGCATGGCTACGGTCTTCGAGGTGGAGAATCGAAAACCGTTCATGTTGGCCCAACTGGACACCCTATTGATCGCCAGTTGGAGCTTGCGCTCAATCAGTGACATCCTAGCAGCAGCAAATGAAATACATAAATCGTCAACATATAAGGAGCTGTGAATGCCATCTGGGAGAGTATCAATAACACCATTTATGGCGACTGCAAATAATGTAACACTAAGAATACTTCCCTGTGGAACGCCATCATTTAGAGCAGTAGCCTCAGAGAGAACACTCCCCACACGAACCCGTAAAAAACGTCTGGATAAAAACTGCTGGATAAAAAGAGGAAGGTGGCCACGAAGGCCAAAATTAAATAAAGACTGTAAAATACCATGACACCAAGCCGTGTCGTAGGCCTTCTCCAGGTCAAAAAACACTGTTACTTGATGGTGGTGATTAGCGAAGGCCTCACAAATGGAAGACTCTAGGGATAAAAGAGCATCAGTAGTAGACCTCATCTTTCGGAAGCCGTACTGTACCGATGACAAGTACTTCCCCCTCTCCAAGTACCACATGAGTCTTACATTTACCATCTTTTCTAAAACTTTACAAATGCAGGATGTCAAAGATATAGGACGGTAGTTCGTAGCCTGGAGATTATCTTTCCCAGGCTTCGGAAATGGGAGAACCACTGCCACAGCCCAAGAAGATGGAAAGTCACCGGTATGCCAAATCATATTATAAAGATTTAAAAGAAAGTTAAAAGCACTGTCAGACATGTGGCGCAAGAAGGCATAAGGTATATCATCTGGCCCAGGAGAAGAGTCGTGACACTGGGACAAAGCAGTCCGCAACTCGGAAGCAGAGAAAGGGACATTATAAGACTCCTCCAGCGGAAGAAAAGTTTATGCCGAGAGATTCCATTCTCTGGCGGTGACGTGCGCCCGGGGCTGCAGGATGCCTCCGGGAAACACTGGCAAAGTGCTCCGCGAAGAGGTCGGCGACAGTCCTAGGGTCTGCCACCGTTCGCCCAGCAGACAACAAAATTGGTGGGGAAGGAGCAGAATACTTCCCAGCAATTCGGCGGACTTTGTTGAAGACATCCGTAAGAGGGGTGCGGACGTTTATGGAAGAGACATAGGCTTTCCACGAGGCTCTTTGTGCCTCTTTCAAAACGCGGCGGGCCCGAGCTCGGCAGCGCCGAAAAGCTTCCAGGCACTGCGGGTCCCCACGATGTCGCCGGAGACGAGAGAAAGCTGCCCGTTTCTCTTTCACCGCTGCAGTGCATGCTGCGTTCCACCAAGGAACGGGACGCTTAGTAAAGCGACCTGACGTCCTAGGGATTGTCTGAAGCGCTAAAGAAATAAAAAATCGGTAAAATAATCAACAGCCTCAGCACAAGTAGAAAAGTCAGCCAGCGGACGGATAAAAGAGCTAAGGTCTGTGAATCGACGCCAATCTGCCTTGTCTAAAACCCAGCGTGGGGCCGGGACTGTGGCTCAGAGTTCACAGATTCCAATAAAATCGGAAAGTGGTCACTACCGTGTAAATCCGGTAGGACTCGCCAATTAAAATCAAGGAAAGAATTAGATGTACAAAGAGAAAGATCGATAGCTGTAAAAGTCCCAGTAGGACTGTGGAAATGTGTAACATCCCAGAATTTAAAATCTCCAATCCCTCATCCTCAATAAAAGAACCGATTAAAACCCCACGAGGATTACTAGCACCTTCATCCCACAATGGGTGACGGCCGTTAAAATCTCCCAACAAAGAAAAGGCGGAGTCAGCTGACGCACCAGGCCGTCAAGCTCACCCCTGGAGACAGGAAGCCGAGGAGGAGATATAAACTGCAAATGGTGTACAGTCGTCCCATAAAGACCTTAACAGCAACCACCTGAAGGGAGAGTTAAGTTGTAACGGGATAACAGGTATATCCTGACGGACTAGAATAGCTGTGCCACCGTGGTGGCCCTGGTCAGGGAAAGGAGTACTAAAAAGGCACGATAGCCAGGAGGACTAGAATAAGTACTATCACCTAGCATAGTCTCTTGTAGAGCTACACAGGCTGGAGAGAACTCCGACAGCAAAGCTCGGAGTTCCCCACGAGGCGCGAAGGCCTCTACAGTTCCACTGTAGAAGCTTGAAGATGACTATTTGGGTGCAGTGGACGGGCGAGCCTTTTGAAGGCTGCCCGTGACTGACCTGACTAGAAATAATCAAACGACGAGAAGACACCGGGAGTTGTGATGTTCCGGGTCGTTGGACCGCTGCCTTTCGGCTTACCGGTGAGTGATGCGAACCATCATCACACCTACCGGTCCTCGGAGGACGAGGGTCAGGCTGGACTGCACTTTTGACACAGTTGGTCCACGAGGGGCGGCTGTGACAATATCATCGGACGTCTCCATGCAAAGACCGTCCTCATCACAAGAAGCCCGATCTGAGACGGAGGATGTCACAGAAGGCTGGACAGAAACTACTGGAGCTACCCTTGCAGAGCGGTCCCTGGAGGACTCACGAGCGTGTGCACCGGGAGAAACCTTAGATTGCTTAGGCTGAGCTAAATCTATCGACTCCGCAGAGCCGCGGTGCCGTTTGGTCATGCCCTTCAAAGGCTTAGGCGATGGAGGAGGCAAATGGACATCAACTACATGGGTAAGTTTGGTCAAGTCCGTATTATTCTCGTCGCTTCTTACAGGTGACTCAACTGAGTCATCGGACAAAAGGGCAAACCTATTGGCCAAATGAACAGGACCACCCGCCCCAACAGAACAAGAGGTAGCAGGAGGAGTTGTCTTCGGACCGGCAGACTCAGCCGAAGAGCGAGCGGCCAATGAAGCATAGGATGTCGCACCAGTACCGTCCTTCTGGCGGTAGAGGAGTTCACGGCGGGCGCTACCGAGGCTGATAAATTGACTATTGGCAAGCTGTAGAATGTCCTGCTCCAGGCGATACCTGGGGCATTGCCTGGAACGTACCTGGTGAGCATCACGGCAATGGAAACAATAAGCTGCACCATTGCAATGCTCCTCTGAATGTGAGTCTAGTGCAGAGCAATTACCACATCGGGAAGCTTCCTTACACGAGCTTTTGCCGTGACCGTAGCCATAGCATGAGAAGCACTGAAGAGGGCGAGAAACAAAACACCTTACCCTAAGGTTGATAGGACCGATATTAATACGGTCAGGAAGGGTGGAACCAAAATATGTGAGAAGGACCATGTTGGAGGAGTTCCTCATCTTAGTCACCTTTTGCACAGAAGTAGGACACATTGCTAGTATTTCCTCCTCTGGAAATTCATAAAGGTCTTGACTATAAACACAACCTTTGCTATAATTAAAGATAGGATGAGCCTTAACAGTCTCAAACATGCTGTCAGAAGAGCTTGGGAGATGTTGCAACATCCTCGCTTGCGTAAGATCTTTTGCTTGCACAAGCACCCCTTCCATATTTCTTGAGATTCCCTCAGGAATCGTGCCGATTTCTTTGGACAGGTACCGGGAGGCATGAATGAAATTCCCACGCCCATTTCTATAGTACGCCACAAACCAACGTGGAGGCGGGATCTGGCGGACTGCTGGAACTGAATTCTCTAAATAGTTTTCAAAAACATTTGGGATGTAATCCATGTCACTGTCTGAAATATTACGTGACTGGAGAAATTCAGTTTTAAAGCCATGGCTACATGTTCATAAGCTAAACGGGCTTCATCACATGACATAAACGTCACATAGCAGCGGTTAGAAGGAAAGTCCTTTTCATAAACCAGTCGAATGCGTAGAACCGTGCCATACACCTTGAGAAGTGAGTGCAAGGCGTGGTAGGAAAATGATGGATTAACATTTACCATCAAAAGAGAGTCATATGCAGCAGAAACGCGACCCTCAGAAGAACTCCCAGAACAGGAGACTGCTGTGGGAGGCCCTTGTGGAGGGGAATCCTCCTTCCCACTCAGACCTGAAGATGACGTCTCGTGGGCCAGGTCAGCCACCTCACGAGAACCTGAAGATTTTTTGTGTTTTCCCATATAAAAAAAGTTACACAAAAATTGGCTCCAGGGCAAGGGAAACCACCTACTGGGACTACAATGGGAGGGAGCGCTGGCTGCCGTGGACGGGGTACCTCGTCCCCATGCGGACCAGTCGTTATGAAAAAGGCCCCACATGCTACGAATGTTTGTCCACGACAGAGCTGAGACCCCTCCCAAAGCATCCCAGCCTGGACACCCAACCATCCAGCACAGGACGGCCCCTATTGGGCGATCGATCCCTCCAGCGGGTGGCTCCGCTGGTCCACTGGCAGCCTACGTAGGAACCATTTAGTCTGGCCCCTCACTGGCGACCTTACTAGCATGGGTAGCCCTCTCCCCTCGAAAGGGCAGAGCAGGGCCTAAGCCCCTCTAGCCTAGCTCGCCAGGTCACAGGGGCACGCAAGCCCCCACCACGACAAGGCGGTTCCCATCTGGGGGTTAGATAGATAGATAGATAGATAGATAGATAGATAGATAGATATATATATATATATATATATATATATATATATATATATATATATATATATATATATATATATATATATATATATATACAGGTAGTTCTCGTTTTGTGCGAGATATGGGTTCCTACAGGCTTCGCACAAACTGAAATCGCACAAAAAAAAACAATGGATAATAGGGGGATGCGGGTTTTGGCCCAAAAAACTTCTATTTTTTAACGAAAAACACATTTATTACGAGATACGTCGGCTACTCTGAGCGAACCGGGCGTCAGAGACGTATGAGATACGTCGGCGAGCTTTCTCGTGTTTTCGGAGGTATTGCGTCCTCAAAACCTACCATTATACTGCCATCATGCACTGTAGACATTGCTCATGCTGCCTCCTCGTCCCTGCTAACATGAATGCTTCCTGTATTTAATTATTACAATTCTGAACTTTAGCAGTTTCTGCTGCCTTCAGCTAGGTGTAGCGGGAAACTGACGCCTCAACTCAACTAATATGAACAAAGCGTAGTTTCCATTACTTACTCTTACTATTTTAGTTGTTTTTGGTAACTGTTATATTGAGGTGGTGAAAACTTTGTATGACATAAATAAGAATTTTCCAACCGCTTTGTTATAAGGAAAAATAAGTACATATTTGCACCGTGAAAGGCAACACTCCCTCGCGATATCTCGTGTCTATTTTTATCCACAAACACTCCCAAACAGCAAAACATGACATGTTGTTTTTCTTTCAACTCAGGAACGATATTATGCATGTGTCCAACTCGGGGATCGACTGGTGAAAAATGAGGAAGGCTTTGCTAAGTCGCTAACCTTAGCGCAAAATATCTCGCACCAATTAATACCACTTCCAGTCAGTTCTGGGAGGAATGACTGTCTTTTTCATTTGTTTCACATCATTTAAGACTGGTTTAGCAAAAAAAAAAAAATCCATGATGTGGCCAGCACTGGCGAAATCACAAAGTCTCAGATCTGCTGACACTGTTTTTTTTTTTTTTTTTTTTACGAAGGGAAGAGGGCCAGCCAAGGGCAAAAAAAAGAAAGTTAGAAAAAAAGCCCACTTGTGCGCTGGCTCTCCAGAGTACAAAAAGTGCCAAAACCGTCAGCCAGAATTAGGGGAGCAAATGCCTCGATACCTCCCTCTTAAAAGAAGACAAGTTGTAGGAATTTGGAAATACAGATGCAGGGAGGGAGTTCCAGAGTTTACCAGTGAAAGGGATGAATGATTGAGCGTACTGGTTAACTCTTGCATTAGTGAGTTGGACAGAATAAGGATGAGAGGAAGAAGAAAGCCTTGTGCAGCGTTGCCGCAGGAGGAGGGAAGGCATGCAGTTAGCAAGATCAGTAGAACAGTTTCCATGAAAATAGCGATAAAATATAGAAAGGGATGCAACATTTCGGCGGTGAGAAAGAAAGTATGGGTTAAAAGTGTTACCTCCCCATTGGATTGTTACCATAACTGCCTTGTTTAGAGTGCCGTCTTTATGACAGGTTGTTATCTAGGAGCGTGGCAGATGGCTAAAATGTTCATGGTGTTTAAGCGGGGTGTTAAGACGTGCGTAAATAATTATCAGGGTATAAGTGTTATTGATAGTATGGCCAAGCTATTTGATATGGTTCTGTGTGCCACGCTTCACCGTTGGTTTGTACCTTACCGTGAACAAGCGGATGCTCAAGCCAACAGAGGATGTGTAGAACATATTGTGACTACGGTTGTTAGTAGATACCGCCAAACGTAAGCGTCTTAAGTTATTTCTCATTTTTATAGATTTTAGTAATGCTTACGATCGTGTGCCAAGTAAGCAATTATTTGATATTTTAAAAAGTCTTGGTTGTGGGGTATGATGTTGATTACTACCATTGCCATGTACAGTGTGAGGCAAAGTGTGCTGGGTACTGTAGTAGTGACAGCCACGGTAGAGGTCCGCCAGGGCTCGCCTACATCATGTCTGCTCTTTATCATATTTGTTAACGATCTTATTAAGTTGATAAAGGAAAATTGTGAACCAGGTGGTTTCCTATCGTGGCTGCATATTCTGGTACTTATGGACGACACGGTGCTGCCACTTCACGTGCTAGAATGATTGAAAAAAGTTCAACTTTCATAGCAGTTTTGTGATAGAAGGAACATGAAGATCAATCAAAGTAAGACTAAGTTTTTTGTGATACATGGTGCTGAGGAGGATAAAAATGACTTTAAATATCGATGATGTGTCTATTGATTTTTGTGAAAAATATATTTATCTTGGAAGTGTGCTTACTAGTCAAGGCTCTGTAACAGCTGATATAATGACACACGCAAATAGCAAAATGTTACATTCTAAAGTTTGTATCTTTTGTAAAGAAAAATAATGATGTCCCTTTTTATGTAAAGCGCAGTGTTCGACGCGGCGCTAGTGTCGTCTGTATTGTACGGGTGAGTCATGGCTGAGTGGTGACTTGAAATTCATCAACAAATTGTATAACTGGGGCCTTAAACTTTAATAATAATAGTAATAATAATAATAATAATGTTGAATTATAGCAAAAATAGTATTAACTATAATAATAATAATAATAATAATAATAATAATAATAATAATAACAACAATATATAGTCGTAATGACTATATAAATAATAATAATAATAATAATAATAATAATAATAATAATAATAATAGTAACTGTAACAAGAATAATAAGGATAATAGTAATAAAAATAATTAAAATATGCATTATAATCTTACACAAAATAAAATAATGTTAAACTGAATTGTACGATAACATGGCTGAAACTGTCTGGCAAGGCAACTATGAATCAGCAGTTATTAGGCTTAGCAACGCTGCTGTGATAGTCCCACTCAAGCTGTTGTGGTAAGTGGATTTTTTTGTTTTTTTGTTTTTTGTTTTTCCGAGACTGCGTGCACGCATATCGGAACACACACACTGGTTTACACGGCCCGGTAGCTCAGTGGTTAGAGCGCTGGCTTCACAAGCCAGAGGACCGGGGTTCGATTCCCCGGCCGGGTGGAGATATTTGGGTGTGTCTCCTTTCACGTGTAGCCCCTGTTCACCTAGCAGTGAGTGGGTACGGGATGTAAATCAAGGAGTTGTGACCTTGTTGTCCCGGTGTGTGGTGTGTGCCTGGTCTCAGGCCTATCCCAAGATCAGAAATAATGAGCTCTGAGCTCGTTCCGTAGGGTAACGTCTGGCTGTCTCGTCAGAGACTGCAGCAGATCAAACAGTGAATTACACGCGCGCGCAGAAAAGATCTTTTGGTTATTTCATAAGTTTTCGTTCCAGTCATTCAACTGTGTTGGAGTGGGGCTCATAGTGTCTTGTCTCCATTTCTCTCCACTTATCTCATTTTTCTTTAAAGTTATGTACATTATGTGTTGTAACAACTTCACCTCTCAATGCATTAAACTTTTCCACTGTTCTATGTGGAAAACTTTATTTTACAATATCCTTCACAAACTGCCTCTTCTTAATCCTCTTTGCATATCTTTTTGTCCTTCCAGCTTCTGTCACCAGCACCAAGTCTCCCGTGTCTATCTTTTCAATGCCAGCTACTATTTTATACAATGTTGTTAGATTGGCAGTCCCATTTCTTTCAGCCTTTCTTCATTTATTAGGTCCTTTAGTTCCGACACCATCTTTGTAGCTATCTTCTGGATCTGTTCTAATCTTCTTATATTTTTTTTAGAGTTCGGTGACCACACCACTGCTGCATATGCCAGCTTTGGACGTATCATGTATTTTAACCGATGATCCAAATATCTTACTTCTGTGTTCTTCGGGATTCAGCTTTTCATGTACAAACACTCCCAGATCTTTTTCCTCTTCAGTCTTCATTATTTGTTCCTCTCCCATCAGATAGTTCCATACCGGTCTTCTCTTACTTTCCTAATTCCATTACGTTACATTTCTTAGCATTGAATTCTAACTTCCAATTCTTACTCCACTAATAAATTTTGTGTGTGTTGGGTTTCAATTATGTAGAAAAAAAACTTCATTTTTTCTATGTGGGAGAGAAGGCCAGTCAAGAACAGCACAATGTTAAAAGAAAAAAGGCCCACTTGATGCTGGTTCTCTAAAAGATAAGAGGAGCTATCGAAAATTAGGTAGCAAATGTCTTAACACCTCTCTTAAAAGAAGTCAAGTTGTAGGAAGATGGAAATACAGAAGCAGGCAGAGAGTTCCAGAGTTTATCAGTGAAGGGTATGAATGATTGAGAGTACTGGTTTACTCTTGCGTTAGGAGTTGGACAGAAAAAGCGATGGGAAAGAAGAAAGCCTTGTGCAGCGAAGGCGGAGGAGGAAGGGAGGCATGCAGTTAGCAAGTGAAAATATCAATAATTGAAAGACATGCAACATTTCGGTGGTGAGAAAGGCTGAAGACAGTCAGTCAGAGTAACGGAGTTGATGAGACGAAAAGCTTTTAATTCCCCTTTATCAGATAAAACTGTGCGAGTGGAATCCCTCCAAACATGCGAAAAGTACTTCATACAAGTGCGGATAGGGCCCTTGTACGAGTACAGTGTAAGCAGTTGAAGGGGCGAGAAAAACTGGCGGAGACGCCGCAAAACGCCTAACTTCATAGAAACTGTTTTAGCAAGAGATGAGATGTGAAGTTTCCAGTTAAGATTATGAGTAAAGGATAGACCGAGAATATTCAATGTGGAAGAGGGACACATTTGATTGTCATTGAAGAAGAGGAAATACCTGGAAGGTAGTGTCGAGTTGATAGATAGTGGAACTAAGTTTTTGAGGCATTAAAAATTATTAAGTTTTCTCTGCTTCAATCGAAAATATTAGAAAGGCCAGAAGTGAGGCGTTCTGTGGCGTCCCTGCATGATTTGTTACCTTCCTGAAGGGTTAGACGTCTCTGAAAGTACGTGGAAAGATGTAAGGTGATATCATCAGCGTAGGAGTGGATAGGGCATGAAGTTTGATTAAGATCACTAATGAACAATAGAAACAGAGTAGGTAACAGGACAGAACCCTGAAGATCGCCACTTTTAATAGATTAAGAAGAGCAGTGGCCGTCTACCACAGCACCAGTAGAATGATCGGAAAGGAAACTTGTGATAAAGTTGTAGAGATAATGATAGAAACCGTAAGAGGGAAGTTTTGAAATCAAAGTTTTATGCCAGAGTCTATCAAAACACTTGATATATCTAATACGATAGCAAAAGTTTCACCGTAATCTCTAAAAGAGGATGACCAAGACTCAGTAAGGGACGCCAGAATATCACCAGTGGAGTGACCTTAACGGAAGCCATACTGGCGATCAGACAGAAGATTGTGAAGTGACAGACGTTTAAGAATCTTCCTATTCAGGATAGATTAAAAAATTTTAGACAAGCAAGAGATTAAAGCTACAGGATGGTAGTTAGAGAGAATAGTCACCCTTTTAAGGAACAGGATGAATGTAGGCAAACTTCCAGCAAGAAAAAAAGGTAGAAGTCTATAGAAAGAGTTGGAAGAGTTTTGCCAAGCAAGGTACAAGCACCTAGGCACAGTTTTTTTTTTTTTTTTAAAGGATAGGAGGGATACCCTCAAGTCCATAAGCCTTCCAAGGGTTTAGGCCAGTGTGGGCATGGAAAACTTTAATATGAAGAATTTTAATTAATGGCATGAAATATTGAGAGGAAGGGATAAGCCCAGAATCATCCAAGGTGGAATTGTTATTAAAGGTTTGAGAGAAAAATTCAGCTATAAAGACAGATGAGATGGCAGTGGTGCCATCAGGATGAAATAAAAGGGGGAAAAATGAGGAAGTAAACTATTGGAGATGAGTTTAAGTCTCGAGTGGAGTTGGAGTTTGAAAGGTTTTGAGCTTTTCTATTAATGAAGTGTAGTGTTTGGCAAGTTGAGGAATAGACTTAGCATGATCCCGGGCAGAAATATAGAGCGCACGAGATTCAGGTGATGGAAGACTCACGTACCTTTTATGGGTAAACTCTCTATCATGTATAGCACACGAGAACAGGCTGTGTTAAACCAAGATTTGAAAGGTTTAGGTTTAGAATGAGAGTGAGGACTGTACTCCTCCATGCCAAACAGTATCACCTGTTATGAGCTTAGCAAACAGATGGGTCTCTAAAAAGGAAATAGTGATCATACCAAGAAAAAGTCAGCATAATACCTCCTGAAGTCATCCCTAACTGGCAGAGGCAAAACACCAGAGGCGCTTCCGGCTTGGGGTATCCAGAGGAGGGATTGGAGAAATAAGATACGTATATGAGATTGTGATTGGAGGAGCCCAACGATAAAGAGAGGATAACAACATTAGCAGATGCATTAGAAGTTAGGATAAGTCAAGAATGTTGGTCGTATCTCTAAGATAGTCAGACTATCAGTAGGGTGTTGCACCAGTTCCTCTGGGTCATGGAAGATAGCTAAATTGAAAGCTAGTTCACAAGGATGGTCAACGAAGGGAACATTAAAATTTTCAAAGATTGAGATCTCTGCGAAAGGATAGAGACAGAATGTGCTCCTTATATTCAGAAGAGTCAGGGGAGACATAGATAGAACAGATATATTTGGTTAGATAGTGACTTTTGAGTAAAGAATAGATAGTGGAAAGCTTACAAGCTTCAAGAGCGTGGACACAAGAGCATGTTAAGTCTTTGCGGACATAGACACAATATCCAGCTTTGAAACGGGAATGAGGATAGAGATAGTAGGAGAGGACAGAGAAGGGGCTATTGTCAGTTGCCTCATACACCTGTATTTCAGTGAGGAAAAAGATAAAGTTCAGCAGAGTGGAGATGATGTTCTACAGTTTGAAAATTAGATCTTAGACTGTGAGTGTTGCAGAAGTTAATGAAGAAAAAGTTGTTTGGGACGTCAAGACATTTATGGTTGATACCGAGAGAGCAGTCAGACCGGGGGACATTAATAGTCTCCTTTTCAGAATGTTCCGGTGTTTATTCCGGCCACAACACTTCCCTGAGTCTTTTCTTTGCCAGTCCATCTTTCTGGATTTCCGATCGCTTGCGTATAATACCAGTCCCATTCTTCCGAAACCATTTGGGTTTAGAGTGACATCTCTCTTGGAATCCTGCCTATCCCTAATTTCACGATATGTCCTTATCGTTTATTTAGAGTTGGGTACTGGTAGTATTCTGTGATGGCCGTGTGTGCCCCAATCGTACATGGTAAGAATAATTAACCGTCTAAAGTACCTCATTCCTTATTTTCAGAGCCTTTTTAGTCATTCTGGTTCCATCTCAGTCTGCACAGACGGCTCTTAATGTGCTGCTGGTGTTAGTTTTAGTATCGTTCCCCTCTTTTGCCGTGGTGGTAGTCTTCCAGTCACTGCTTCAGTATTAACCGCTGAGCTTATATGCAATAATTTTTCCTTTGCAGTCACCTCTTTTATTGCTTTTGGCGATTCTCGTAGCGTCCTTTCTCCTTTGCAGTCATGTACCACCTTTGTTAATCCTTCTTGTTTTGTCCGCCTTGGAGTGGCCATATTTCCTCAGCAATACAGGTTATTATTGTGTTGGATTATGTTTGGATCCCGGGACATGTCGGTGTCAACGGAATGAAATGACTGATGCACTTGCTCCGAAGGCATCCACATGTGATACCATCATTAGTCCAGTCCCATTTACTGACATGTTTCTAGCTATTCGTGTGGCCATTATTGCTATTTGGCAGGAAAGGTGGGATGCTCCTGGTGCCACCTCAAAAATGGGATAGATCATCAAGACTGTGTCACATCCGTGGTTTTATGCTCATGTCCAAGACCGACGCTCACAGACATCCCTACCTCGTTTGCAAGTAGGTCACACTCGACTCACACACAATTGATGTCCGGTGATAACCAACCATACTGTGACGACTGTCTGGTTCCTCTTATTGTGCGGCACTTGCAGGTCGAGTGCCCAAGTTTGGTGGACCTTCCACACCATATCCTTTACCAGTGTTGTGGTGCAGACCGGATTTTCATTCTAGATCAGGTTCTTGTCCCTGCGTCTCTCTCCCCTGGTTTTGACGTGCTGCATCTTCTGGAGGAAGCTGGCCTCCTCTCTCTTTTGTAATGATTTTTACATTGCGTTCTCTTTATGGGCCGTTTTTTTTTTTTTTAAGTTATTTTGGCTCTTTTACAAGGGTTCTGATTATTTTTACAATGTCTTTTTAATTCAGAGTGAAAAGAGCGGCGCCTTGCTCTAATATCTCTCTCTCTCTCTCTCTCTCTCTCTCTCTCTCTCTCTCTCTCTCTCTCTCTCTCTCTCTCTCTCTCTTTTCCGAATCCAAGTGTTTTTCTTTCTTACTCATGCGTTCTTCTTTTATTCTACCGCAGCATGCAATGAAGTGTCCCAAGATTTTTTTACCAAGATGTTGGCGTGGTACCACTATAATCCTCTCTATGATAGCTGCCTCCTTCATTCTCTTCTACACCAAATCACAGGTAAGGCCAGGAGAGAGATGTATTAGAGCTCATTTCGTGTGTCTTACACTTAAATTACTTAAATTCTGTTACAAAAGAGCATTTAATAAAAAAAAAACATGGTGTCTCAAGATAGTTAACAAACACGGCAATGCAGGTAGAGGATGAGATGGATATACAAGACGTTTTGTAGGCTGATGTGGCTTAGAAAAATACGGTGAGACGAGAAAGGTTAGCATAAAGGAATATTTAAGGTTGAAATTTTTGTTGATGAGAAAGAAGCGAGAATCTATTTTTCTGAAATAAAATGTAATTAGTAATTGAATTACTCTGTATCTGATGTGTTTTGCTACTGTCTTTTCATATCTGCAATACCTTAAAACAAGCACGTCTTACATTTTGCAGTCAGCTCGGTGTGGCTTTGTGATGGTTGTGATGACAGTGATGTGGGTGACCGAAGCAATACCCTTGCCTGTCACAGCCCTCATACCTGTATTCGCTTTCCCTTTAATGGGTGTTCTTTCCACCGACACCGTGAGTAGAATGTACCTAAAAGAGTCCAATATGATGTTCCTCGGTGGCCTCATCATGGCGGCAGCGGTGGAGAACTGCAACTTTCATGAACGTATTGCCCTTTTCGTGATCCTCCATGTGGGTGAGTATAGCAATGGTAAAAGTAGTACAAGAGAGCAAAACAATAAAAAAGAAGGAAAGGAGAAGAAACATTGCGCAGAAATGACAACTTTCATTTATTTTTCTTTTATTTTCCTTTCACATGCAGGTTTACTCTTAATTGTCTCCTTTTAGTCAGCGTTTCCTCTTCTTTTCTCTCTAGAATTCCCTAAATATCTCCACTACCTTTCCGTTCCTCTTCCTGTTCCCGTGTAGTTAAACTGCTGTCAATGATCTCGCGCTTATTTATACAGTCACACTGAAAAAATCTCTCTCTCTCTCTCTCTCTCTCTCTCTCTCTCTCTCTCTCTCTCTCTCAGTTTTGGTTGAGACATTACTGACGAAGCTGTAACCGCGCCGGACGTACTTAACTCAGCGCTCGCTTCTGCCATTTACTGCCTACTGAGTGTCTAAGTTTCTCGCGATTTCCTGGGGCTGTTCTTTCCTCAATGGAGCATTTCAGATCTGAGGTGGCTTCGTTCCTAAAAGAAAGAAGGAAATACAAAAGCAGGTAGGGAGTTCCAAAGTTTACCAGAGAGTAGTGATTAACTCTTACATTAGAGTGTTGGATAGAGTAAGGGTGAGAAGAAGAAAGTCTTGTGCAGCTAGGCCGTGGGATGAGGGTAGACATGCAGTTAGCAAAGTCAGAAGAGCAGTTAGCATGAAAAAAGCGATTGGAAAATAGCAAGAGATGCCAAATTCCGGCAGTGAAAAGGCTGAACACAGGATGTGCGTGTATTTTATTGCAAAGCCGAATACGTACATCCCGTTGTTAAAAATCGCAGCGTTACTTTTTTTCCATTTGCTACTAACGTATTGAAAGTGCATTCATTCTCAAATAATTCTTGAATTTCTACATCATGACCATCTTGTAGTTTATGAAGCATTGTTGTTTGGCTTCCATCAACATTTCTTCTCATGGGCTAATCTTGGCACCATTTTTTTTTCTTTCTTTTTTTTTCCTGTTCTACATACACAAAGCAATTATGATGGAAGGCGCCATGCTTATCGTACCGCACTCCACACGCTACTGACGATTAGCATCGTCAGGCATGCCCGCCAATTCATCATGTGAACAACATTCAAGGCAGAATCTGCTCTCTAAGCGCGCTGTCCGACAAACACGCCAGCTCGTCTGGACAGGACTTTATACTTCACACGATTCTTTAATCATTAAATAGCAGGTGATACAAATATGTGTTACATACGAAATCAAATTAAGGTATTTCATGTACATGTATGCCATGTGGCATATCAGGTCAGGCGACGTTGCCACTTGACCCAAGGCGGGTTTTTCCTTGAGGGAAGGGAGGGGAAACAGGTCACCACCCATGTGAAAATCGACTTATTTTTTCATCTGGTAGCCACGATGTAAGGACACACAGAAGCTTCCCTGTCCTACTCTGTGTTGCACAGCCAGACCAAGGAATAAGTTTACAGAATAAGAGCGTTCGCGTTAGGTGAATGCTTAGTACATACCACCACAATCTTCATTTCAGATTCGAAAAAAAAAAAACACTTTGCGGGCAATCATATAGAATCCCTTTCTGCTAGTGTTTTCATTAAGATAAGGAAATAATTCGATCATACATTTTTCGTTAAAAAATCATAGATTGAGTTTCCATTAAGAATTTCAACCAAAGCTTGTGACGATCCATCAAATACATATTATTTGAATGAAGGCTAAGAAATGCACGTATTTTACCGTATATATATAGTTTCCTTGATTTTTAAATGTATTTAAAAGCACTATGAAGTACTCTTACACGAATTAAAAAGAAAAAAAGTGTATTGAAATATTATGTTGTTGCCTGCAGTACGACACTTTCGACGACCAAAACAAACACGGGTGTTTGGCTGCTCCTCAGACCTCCAAGTAGAGCCAGCTTTCTTTTTATCATAACGAGGACACTCAAGTATGGAGAAGGAAGGACATAAAGAAGTGGACGGTGGATAGTCTCAAGCACTACTTGAAGGCACGGGCAATACCACACTCGGGATATTCAAAAGATGCCCTTGTGCACATGGTGGAGAAGGCTACTAACAACCCGCAGCTGACCAGCATCACAGAAGATAATGATGGAGAAGAAACCAACATAAGGAGGAGGACAGTACAAGTAAATGGGACGTGCATAACTTTTCCTGATCCATATACACTAACTGAATGGGACACTAATCTCATAACATTACCACCTGTGACATCAGCACAATGCCTCAAATATCTACTCTCCAAAATGAGGTGGACATCAGAACGTGCTATAGCGTATGAGAAGGAGAGAGGATACTAACTATTTCTGGATAAGCATGTTACTGATGTCATTCTGAAGCATGGGTTGGCATGGGAGCTCTAATACATCTCTCTCCTGGCCTTACCTGTGATTTGGTGTAGAAGAGAATGAAGGAGGCAGCTATCATAGGGAGGATTATAGTGGTACCACGCCAACATCTTGGTAAAAAAATCTTGGGACACTTCATTGCATGCTGCGGTAGAATAAAAGAAGAACGCATGAGTAAGAAAGAAAAACACTTGGATTCGGAAAAGAGAGAGAGAGAGAGAGAGAGAGAGAGAGAGAGAGAGAGAGAGAGAGAGAGAGAGAGATTAGAGCAAGGCGCCGCAACAGCCAAAGTCATACGGCCCCCGCTAAGGAACGCTCTTTTCACTCTGAATTAAAAAGACATTGTAAAAATAATGAGAACCCTTGTAAAAGAGCCAAAATAACTTAAAAAAAAAAACGGCCCATAAAGGGAACGCAATGTAAAAATCATTACAAAAGAGAGAGGAAGTCAGCTTCCTCCAGAAGATGCAGCACGTCAAAACCAGGGGAGAGAGACGCAGGGACAAGAACCTGATCTAGAATGAAAATCCGGTCTGCACCACAACACTGGTAAAGGATATGGTGTGGAAGGTCCACCAAACTTGGGCACTCGACCTGCAAGTGCCGCACAATAAGAGGAACCAGACAGTCGTCACAGTATGGTTGGTTATCACCGGACATCAATTGTGTGTGAGTCGAGTGTGACCTACTTGCAAACGAGGTAGGGATGTCTGTGAGCGTCGGTCTTGGACATGAGCATAAAACCACGGATGTGACACAGTCTTGATGATCTATCCCATTTTTGAGGTGGCACCAGGAGCATCCCACCTTTCCTGCCAAATAGCAATAATGGCCACACGAATAGCTAGAAACATGTCAGTAAATGGGACTGGACTAATGATGGTATCACATGTGGATGCCTTCGAGCAAGTGCATCAGTCATTTCATTCCGTTGACACCGACATGTCCCGGGATCCAAACATAATCCAACACAATAATAACCTGTATTGCTGAGGAAATATGGCCACTCCAAGGCGGACAAAACAAGAAGGATTAACAAAGGTGGTACATGACTGCAAAGGAGAAAGGACGCTACGAGAATCGCCAAAAGCAATAAAAGAGGTGACTGCAAAGGAAAAATTATTGCATATAAGCTCAGCGGTTAATACTGAAGCAGTGACTGGAAGACTACCACCACGGCAAAAAGAGGGGAACGATACTAAAACTAACACCAGCAGCACATTAAGAGCCGTCTGTGCAGACTGAGATGGAACCAGAATGACTAAAAAAAGGCTCTGAAAATAAGGAATGAGGTACTTTAGACGGTTAATTATTCTTACCATGTACGATTGGGGCACACACGGCCATCACAGAATACTACCAGTACCCAACTCTAAATAAACGATAAGGACATATCGTGAAATTAGGGATAGGCAGGATTCCAAGAGAGATGTCACTCTAAACCCAAATGGTTTCGGAAGAATGGGACTGGTATTATACGCAAGCGATCGGAAATCCAGAAAGATGGACTGGCAAAGAAAAGACTCAGGGAAGTGTTGTGGCCGGAATAAACACCGGAACATTCTGAAAAGGAGACTATTAATGTCCCCCGGTCTGACTGCTCTCTCGGTATCAACCATAAATGTCTTGACGTCCCAAACAACTTTTTCTTCATTAACTTCTGCAACACTCACAGTCTAAGATCTAATTTTCAAACTGTAGAACATCATCTCCACTCTGCTGAACTTTATCTTTTTCCTCACTGAAATACAGGTGTATGAGGCAACTGACAATAGCCCCTTCTCTGTCCTTTCCTACTATCTCTATCCTCATTCCCGTTTCAAAGCTGGATATTGTGTCTATGTCCGCAAAGACTTAACATGCTCTTGTGCCCACGCTCTTGAAGCTTGTAAGCTTTCCACCATCTATTCTTTACTCAAAAGTCACTATCTAACCAAATATATCTGTTCTATCTATGTCTCCCCTGACTCTTCTGAATATAAGGAGCACATTCTGTCTCTATCCTTTCGCAGAGATCTCAATCTTTGAAAATTTTAATGTTCCCTTCGTTGACCATCCTTGTGAACTAGTTTTCAATTTAGCTATCTTCCATGACCCAGAGGAACTGGTGCAACACCCTACTGATAGTCTGACTATCTTAGAGATACGACCAACATTCTTGACTTATCCTAACTTCTAATGCATCTGCTAATGTTGTTATCCTCTCTTTATCGTTGGGCTCCTCCAATCACAATCTCATATACGTATCTTATTTCTCCAATCCCTCCTCTGGATACCCCAAGCCGGAAGCGCCTCTGGTGTTTTGCCTCTGCCAGTTAGGGATGACTTCAGGAGGTATTATGCTGACTTTTTCTTGGTATGATCACTATTTCCTTTTAGAGACCCATCTGTTTGCTAAGCTCATAACAGGTGATACTGTTTGGCATGGAGGAGTACAGTCCTCACTCTCATTCTAAACCTAAACCTTTCAAATCTTGGTTTAACACAGCCTGTTCTCGTGTGCTATACATGATAGAGAGTTTACCCATAAAAGGTACGTGAGTCTTCCATCACCTGAATCTCGTGCGCTCTATATTTCTGCCCGGGATCATGCTAAGTCTATTCCTCAACTTGCCAAACACTACACTTCATTAATAGAAAAGCTCAAAACCTTTCAAACTCCAACTCCACTCGAGACTTAAACTCATCTCCAATAGTTTACTTCCTCATTTTTCCCCCTTTTATTTAATCCACTGCCATCTCATCTGTCTTTATAGCTGAATTTTTCTCTCAAACCTTTAATAACAATTCCACCTTGGATGATTCTGGGCCTATCCCTTCCTCTCAATATTTCATGCCATTAATTAAAATTCTTCATAATAAAGTTTTCCATGCCCACACTGGCCTAAACCCTTGGAAGGCTTATGGACTTGAGGGTATCCTTCCTATCCTTTAAAAAAAAAAAAAAAAACTGTGCCTAGGTGCTTGTACCTTGCTTGGCAAAACTCTTCCAACTCTTTCTATAGACTTCTACCTTTTTTTCTTGCTGGAAGTTTGCCTACATACATCCTGTTCCTTAAAAGGGTGACTATTCTCCCTAACTACCATCCTGTAGCTTTAATCTCTTGCTTGTCTAAAATTTTTTAATCTATCCTGAATAGGAAGATTCTTAAACGTCTGTCACTTCACAATCTTCTGTCTGATCGCCAGTATGGCTTCCGTTAAGGTCACTCCACTGGTGATATTCTGGCGTCCCTTACTGAGTCTTGGTCATCCTCTTTTAGAGATTACGGTGAAACTTTTGCTATCGTATTAGATATATCAAGTGTTTTGATAGACTCTGGCATAATACTTTGATTTCAAAACTTCCCTCTTACGGTTTCTATCATTATCTCTACAACTTTATCACAAGTTTCCTTTCCGATCATTCTACTGGTGCTGTGGTAGACGGCCACTGCTCTTCTTAATCTATTAAAAGTGGCGATCTTCAGGGTTCTGTCCTGTTACCTACTCTGTTTCTATTGTCCATTAGTGATCTTAACCAAACTTCATGCCCTATCCACTCCTACGCTGATGATATCACCCTACATCTTTCCACGTACTTTCAGAGACGTCTAACCCTTCAGGAAGGTAACAAATCATGCAGGGACGCCACAGAACGCCTCACTTCTGGCCTTTCTAATATTTTCGATTGAAGCAGAGAAAACTTAATAATTTTTAATGCCTCAAAAACTTAGTTCCACTATCTATCAACTCGACACTACCTTCCAGGTATTTCCTCTTCTTCAATGACAATCAAATGTGTCCCTCTTCCACATTGAATATTCTCGGTCTATCCTTTACTCATAATCTTAACTGGAAACTTCACATCTCATCTCTTGCTAAAACAGTTTCTATGAAGTTAGGCGTTTTGCGGCGTCTCCGCCAGTTTTTCTCGCCCCTTCAACTGCTTACACTGTACTCGTACAAGGGCCCTATCCGCACTTGTATGAAGTACTTTTCGCATGTTTGGAGGGATTCCACTCGCACAGTTTTATCTGATAAAGTGGAATTAAAAGCTTTTCGTCTCATCAACTCCGTTACTCTGACTGACTGTCTTCAGCCTTTCTCACCACCGAAATGTTGCATGTCTTTCAATTATTGATATTTTCACTTGCTAACTGCATGCCTCCCTTCCTCCTCCGCCTTCGCTGCACAAGGCTTTCTTCTTTCCCATCGCTTTTTCTGTCCAACTCCCTAACGCAAGAGTAAACCAGTACTCTCAATCATTCATACCCTTCACTGATAAACTCTGGAACTCTCTGCCTGCTTCTGTATTTCCATCTTCCTACAACTTGACTTCTTTTAAGAGAGGTGTTAAGACATTTGCTACCTAATTTTCGATAGCTCCTCTTATCTTTTAGAGAACCAGCATCAAGTGGGCCTTTTTTTCTTTTAACATTGTGCTGTTCTTGACTGGCCTTCTCTCCCACATAGAAAAAATGAAGTTTTTTTTTTCTACATAATTGAAACCCAACACACACAAAATTTATTAGTGGAGTAAGAATTGGAAGTTAGAATTCAATGCTAAGAAATGTAACGTAATGGAATTAGGAAAGTAAGAGAAGACCGGTATGGAACTATCTGATGGGAGAGGAACAAATAATGAAGACTGAAGAGGAAAAAGATCTGGGAGTGTTTGTACATGAAAAGCTGAATCCCGAAGAACACAGAAGTAAGATATTTGGATCATCGGTTAAAATACATGATACGTCCAAAGCTGGCATATGCAGCAGTGGTGTGGTCACCGAACTCTAAAAAAAATATAAGAAGATTAGAACAGATCCAGAAGATAGCTACAAAGATGGTGTCGGAACTAAAGGACCTAATAAATGAAGAAAGGCTGAAAGAAATGGGACTGCCAATCTAACAACATTGTATAAAATAGTAGCTGGCATTGAAAAGATAGACACGGGAGACTTGGTGCTGGTGACAGAAGCTGGAAGGACAAAAAGATATGCAAAGAGGATTAAGAAGAGGCAGTTTGTGAAGGATATTGTAAAATAAAGTTTTCCACATAGAACAGTGGAAAAGTTTAATGCATTGAGAGGTGAAGTTGTTACAACACATAATGTACATAACTTTAAAGAAAAATGAGATAAGTGGAGAGAAATGGAGACAAGACACTATGAGCCCCACTCCAACACAGTTGAATGACTGGAACGAAAACTTATGAAATAACCAAAAGATCTTTTCTGCGCGCGTGTAATTCACTGTTTGATCTGCTGCAGTCTCTGACGAGACAGCCAGACGTTACCCTACGGAACGAGCTCAGAGCTCATTATTTCTGATCTTGGGATAGGCCTGAGACCAGGCACACACCACACACCGGGACAACAAGGTCACAACTCCTTGATTTACATCCCGTACCCACTCACTGCTAGGTGAACAGGGGCTACACGTCAAAGGAGACACACCCAAATATCTCCGGCCGGGGAATCGAACCCCGGTCCTCTGGCTTGTGAAGCCAGCGCTCTAACCACTGAGCTACCGGGCCGTGTAAACCAGTGTGTGTGTTCCGATATGCGTGCACGCAGTCTCGGAAAAACAAAAAACAAAAAAACAAAAAAATCCACTTACCACAACAGCTTGAGTGGGACTATCACAGCAGCGTTGCTAAGCCTAATAACTGCTGATTCATAGTTGCCTTGCCAGACAGTTTCAGCCATGTTATCGTACAATTCAGTTTAACATTATTTTATTTTGTGTAAGATTATAATGCATATTTTAATTATTTTTATTACTATTATCCTTATTATTCTTGTTACAGTTACTATTATTATTATTATTATTATTATTATTATTATTATTATTTATATAGTCATTACGATTATATATTGTTGTTATTATTATTATTATTATTATTATTATTATTATTATTATTATTACTATTATTATAGTTAATACTATTATTGCTATAATTCAACATTATTATTAAAATTATTACTATTATTATTAAAGTTTAAGGCCCCAGTTATACAATTTGTTGATGGATTTCAAGTCACCACTCAGCCATGACTCACCCGTACAATACAGACGACACTAGCGCCGCGTCGAACACTGCGCTTTACATAAAAAGGGACATCATTATTTTTCTTTACAAAAGATACAAACTTTAGAATGTAACATTTTGCTATTTGCGTGTGCCATTATATCAGCTGTTACAGAGCCTTGACTAGTAAGCACACTTCCAAGATAAATATATTTTTCACAAAAATCAATAGACACATCATCGATATTTAAAGTCATTTTTATCCTCCTCAGCACCATGTATCACAAAAAACTTAGTCTTACTTTGATTGATCTTCATGTTCCTTCTATCACAAAACTGCTATGAAAGTTGAACTTTTTCAATCATTCTAGCACGTGAAGTGGCAGCACCGTGTCGTCCATAAGTACCAGAATATGCAGCCACGATAGGAAACCACCTGGTTCACAATTTTCCTTTATCAACTTAATAAGATCGTTAACAAATATGATAAAGAGCAGACATGATGTAGACGAGCCCTGGCGGACCTCTACCGTGGCTGTCACTACTACAGTACCCAGCACACTTTGCCTCACACTGTACATGGCAATGGTAGTAATCAACATCATACCCCACAACCAAGACTTTTTAAAATATCAAATAATTGCTTACTTGGCACACGATCGTAAGCATTACTAAAATCTATAAAAATGAGAAATAACTTAAGACGCTTACGTTTAACGGTATCTACTAACAACCGTAGTCACAATATGTTCTACACATCCTCTGTTGGCTTGAGCATCCGCTTGTTCACGGTAAGGTACAAACCAACGGTGAAGCGTGGCACACAGAACCATATCAAATAGCTTGGCCATACTATTAATAACACTTATACCCTGATAATTATTTATGCACGTCTTAACACCCCGCTTAAACACCATGAACATTTTAGCCATCTGCCACGCTCCTAGATAACAACCTGTCATAAAGACGGCACTCTAAACAAGGCAGTTATGGTAACAATCCAATGGGGAGGTAACACTTTTAACCCGTACTTTCTTTCTCACCGCCGAAATGTTGCATCCCTTTCTATATTTTATCGCTATTTTCATGGTAACTGTTCTACTGATCTTGCTAACTGCATGCCTCCCCTCCTCCTGCGGCCACGCTGCACAAGGCTTTCTTCTTCCTCTCATCCCTATTCTGTCCAACTCCCTAATGCAAGAGTTAACCAGTACGCTCAATCATTCATCCCTTTCACTGGTAAACTCTGGAACTCCCTCCCTGCATCTGTATTTCCAAATTCCTACAACTTGTCTTCTTTTAAGAGGGAGGTATCGAGGCATTTGGTCCCCTAATTCTGGCTGACGGTTTTGGCACTTTTTGTACTCTGGAGAGCCAGCGCTCAAGTGGGCTTTTTTTCTAACTTTCTTTTTTTTGCCCTTGGCTGGCCCTCTTCCCTTCGTAAAAAAAAAAAAAAAAAAAGAAAACAGCGTCAGCAGATCTGAGACTTTGTGATTTCGCCAGTGCTGGCCACATCATGGATTTTTTTTTTTGCTAAACCAGTCTTAAATGATGTGAAACAAATGAAAAAGACAGTCATTCCTCCCAGAACTGACTGGAAGTAGTATTAATTGGTGCGAGATATTTTGCGCTAAGGTTAGCGACTTAGCAAAGCCTTATGTGACTAGTTTATTCGCTTCCTCGTTTCTCACCAGTCGATCCCCGAGTTGGACACATGCATAATATCGTTCCTGAGTTGAAAGAAAAACAACATGTCATGTTTTGCTGTTTGGGAGTGTTTGTGGATAAAATAGACACGAGATATCGCGAGGAGTGTTGCCTTTCACGGTGCAAATATTTTGTACTTACTTTTTTCCTTATAACAAAGCGATTGGAAAATTCTTATTTATGTCATACAAAGTTTTCACTACCACAATATAACAGTTACCAAAAACAACTGAAATGGTAAGAGTAAGTAATGGAAATTACGCTTTGTTCATATTAGCGGAGTTGAGGCGTCAGTTTCCGCTACACCTAGCTGAAGGCAGCAGAAACTGCTAAAGTTCAGAATTGTAATAATTAAATACAGGAAGCATTCATGTTAGCAGGGACGAGGAGGCAGCATGAGCAATGTCTACAGTGCATGATGGCAGTATAATGGTAGGTTTTGAGGACGCAATACCTCCGAAAACACGAGAAAGCTCGCCGACGTATCTCATACGTCTCTGACGCCCGGTTCGCTCAGAGTAGCCGACGTATCTCGTACGTCTCTGACGCTGTACGGGTTAATAAGCCTGGAGACAAACCATCGGGATCACACGCCTTCTCCGCCTTTAGCCTACGGACCTGGTCATCCACCTCCCTCACATCAATATTATCATCTAAAACTGGGATATAAATGCCTGTACGGTACTCATCATCATTAACTTCAGGTTCATTACCGGGATTTAAAATATCCTCCAAAAAGACCTTAAACTCTTCACCAGATGGCGTAGCGCCATAGCCTGTGTTTGGTCACCATGGCTCGCCATGTGTTCCCCCTCCTGTACCATATCCCCTCGCCAGTTCACACCACGCCACACCCCCCCCCAGATGGGAACCGCCTTGTCGTTGTGGGGGGGTCTTGCGTGCCCCTGTGATCTGGCGAGCTAGGCTAGAGGGGGCTTAGGCCCCTGCACTGCCCTTTCGAGGAGGAGAGGGCTACCCATGCTAGTATGGTCGCCAGTGAGGGGCCAGACTAAATGGTTCCTACGTAGGCTGCCAGTGGACCAGCGGAGCCACCCGCTGGAGGGATCGCCCAATAGGGGCCGTCCTGTGCTGGATGGTTGGGTGTCCAGGCTGGGATGTTTTGGGAGGGGGGTCTCAGCTCTGTCGTGAACAAACATTCGTATCATGTGGGGCCTTTTTTAAAACGACTGGTCCGCATGGGGACGAGGTACCCCGTCCACGGCAGCCAGCGCTCCCTCCCATTGTAGTCCCAGTAGGTGGTTTCCCTTGCCCCTGGAGCCAATTTTTGTGTAGCTGTTTTTATGGGAAAACACAAAAAACATTCAGGTTCTCGTGAGGTGGCTGACCTGGCCCACGAGACGTCATCTTCAGGTCTGAGTAAGGAGGAGGATTCCCCTCCACAAGGGCCTCCCACAGCAGTCTCCTGTTCTGGAAGTTCTTCTGAGGGATGCATTTCTGCTGCATATGACTCTCTTGTAATGGTAAATGTTAATCCATCATTTTCCTATCATGCCTTGCACTCACTTCTCAAAGCGTATGGTACGGTTGTTCGCATTCGACTGGTTTATGATAAGGACTGTCATGTGATGAAGCCCGTTTAGCTTATGAACATGTAGCATCTCTGCCCCTCGCCGGTCATGGCTTTAAAACTGAATTTCTCCAGTCACGTAATATTTCAGACAGTGACATGGATTACATCCCAAATGTTTTTGAAAACTATTTAGAGAATTCAGTTCCAGCAGTCCGCCAGATCCCACCTCCACGTTGGTTTGTGGCGTACTATAGAAATGGGCGTGGGAATTTCATCCATGCCTCCCGGTACCTGTCCAAAGAAATCGGCACGATTCCTGAGGGGAATCTGAAAAAAGTATGGGAAGGGGGTGCTTGTGCGAGCAAAAGATCTTACGCAAGCTAGGATGTTGCAACATCTCCCATGCCCTTCTGACAGCATGTTTGAGACTGTTAAGGCTCATCCCACCTTTAACTATAGCAAAGGTTGTGTTTATAGCCAAGACCTCTATGAATTCCCAGAAGCTCAGTACAAAAGGTGACTAAGATGAGGAACTCCTCCAACATGGTCCTTCTCACCTTTTTTTCCTGACCGTTCGGTCCCTATCAATCTTAGGGTGAGGCGTTTTGTTTCTCGCCCTCTTCAGTGCTTTTCATGCTATGGGTACGGTCACGGCAAGGGCTCGTGTAAGGAAGCTTCCCGATGTGGTAATTGCTCTGCACTCGACTCACATTCACAGGAGCATTGCAACGGTGCAGCTTATTGTTTCCATTGCCGAGATGCTCACCAGGTACGTTGAAGATGACGTCTCGTGGGCCAGGTCAACCACCTCACGAGAACCTGAAGATTTTTTGTTTTTTCCAATATAAAAAAAAACTAACACAAAAGATTAGGCCCAGGGGCAAGGGAAACAACCTACTGGGACGACAATGGGAGCGAGCGCTGGCTGCCGTGGACGTGGTACCTCGTCCCTATGCGGACCAATCGTTTTAAAAAAAGGCCCCACATGATGCAGAAAGTTTGTCCACGACAGAGCTAAGACCCCCCTCCCAAAGCATCCCAGCCTGGACACCCAACCATCCAGCACAGGACGGCTCCTACTGGGCCATCCCTCCAGCGGGTGGCTCCGCTGTCCACTGGCAGCCTACGTAGGAACCATTTAGTCTGGCCCCTCACTGGCGACCGTACTAGCATGGGTAGCCCTCTCTCCCTCGAAAAGGCAGAGCAGGGGCCTAAGCCCCCTCTAGCCTAGCTCGCCAGGTCACAGGGGCACGCAAGCCCCCCCACCACGACAAGGCGGTTCCCATCTAGGGGGGTGCGGTGGCGGGAGTCTTCTTTACTCGTCGGATGAGGTGCCACATGGAGGCAACACTGGTCTGCTGGTTTATGCTGTCTGTAAACCGCTGCCATGACGAGGTGACAGTATACTCCTGCAGTGCCACTAAGGTGTCCCTGGACGCTTGACGTAGAAGGCTGGGAGGGAGACGCAGGAGGAGGTAGGCCAGAGGAAGACTGGAACTCACAAAGTCTCTCGAGGCGTGCAGCAATGGAGTCCATTTTCTCGGTGAGGAAGGTGATGGCAGCAAAGACACCCTGCTGGGACTCAACAACCGTAGAAAGTTTAGACCCAGAAGAGGCGTGGACCGTAACCAAGGAGTTAATCCTACCTTCCAGAGCGGTGAATCTGTCCTCCAGAGCTGCACAACGAGCCATGAGGGAAGCCACAGACTTGCGGAGGTCCAGGTCTGAAGAAGAGGCGGTACCGACGGGAACAGCAGGCTGAGCAGAGGGTGGTGGTGGAGCCGGGGCGGCAGACGGGGCTTTACGGCGAGCACAGCCGTGCCACACGTTAACTCCGAGATGCAGGCAGCGCGGACATTTCCACTGAGACGTATCCGCAGGCGGCGGTGGCGGGGAGCTAACAGAGGAAGCTGCACGCGGGACATCACTCCTGGTGGGGCAAGTCCTGGAGTCATGGGCTGCTGCACACCAGGCACACTTCGGCAAGGCGGAACAGTACCGAGAAATGTGCCCAATACCCCAGCACCTGAAACATGCACCTCACAAGGCAGAAGGCATGGAAGGAAGTCAAAACAGATGACAGCTGGAGGCGGGTCAGGAAGATTCCACACCACAATGCGGGCAATGGGAGCACCATCCTGAATGAAGCGACGGGCTGAGTGCACTCCAGGGTAGCAGCTGGCCAGACTCGGGTCAACATTGACAGGGTAGCGAGTGAGAATGTAAGACGGATACTTCTTGGGCCTCTTGGGAGAGTCCTGAGGAGTAAGAGAGACACCCAAAAACTCACCTCCCTTGACTCTGTCAATAATGTCACTGCGCTGCCTGGAAATGTAGACGAACCTGGAGGTGTCGGCGGCCATCTTGATTTCAGCCAGGTTCTGTTGCAGATGGAAGGCCTTGGTGACTGCAGACAACCACTGCAGCTTCGTGTCGGTAGAAGGGTCCCCATTAAACAACAGCTTGACGTAGGTGTCCCTAGGAGCAAGTGGAGGAAGGCCAGACGAGGGGCTGGAGACAGCAGGGCGAGACACGCTAGCAGCTTGAGAGGAGCAGCAGAGGAGACCGAGACACAGGCTCGCCGCGCGTAGGCGAAACAGCTCTGGCAGTCTTGGTAACAGGGGCCTGACAGTCCGTGGTCGTCGGGTTCGAGACTTCATCCACTCGTCTCTTGGAGGCAGTGGTCGAGCTGGCAGCCCGAACATCATGCTGGCGAACAAGCGGGAACAGAGTGGTGTCGTTAATGGGCAGTCGTGGCCAGGAATCCTCATTAGGCATGAAGTCGTCCTCAGACAATGCTGAGTCCTCCTCCAAACTAGAAGCGGACGCCTCCTCTACACACTCCATCTGGCCAAGCAAGGCCTCGACGGTAAAGAGGAACAGCTGCCACAAACGAACCAAGTAGAGAGTGCAAGAGAAGGTCCTCACCCAACCAAGGTTGAAGCGGGAATGGTGTAACACTTTGAACATTATGGCTTAAGAGTGGTGGTGGTGGCCATTTTTCTTAGTTCTTTTGGGCTGAGAGGCGCTGCCGGGGAGACCTCTCCCGGCCCTTACTAGTGGTAATATCCATTGCTTCATCAATTGTTAACTTCCCAGAGTTGGTCGAGAGGGAGCGTGCGTGTGAAACCTCTCCACCACGCTGCGGGAGCAGTGACGACATGAAAAGCGTGCTGGCGTTCAAGTTTCGTTAAATTTGATTTATCCGACTTATCAGTCTTTTTACTCTTACTTGGGGTACGAGAGATAGCTGACAAATACGGAGCAGAGGAAGTGATATGAGTAGTGTCTTTCTTAATAGTAGAAGTAAATTTAGTAGATGTTGAGGCTGAGGTTGAAGGGGAAGCTGTGGTGGTAGATGGGGCAGGTAGCGGGTCAATCTGAATGGAAACAGTACACATCTTGGGTGGAGCCCTTACTGTTGAAGCATAGGAGACATTTAAAGCAGGCGCGGCCTGCATCTGCTTCACTCTCTTCCTTGTTTCATAGTAAGAAATCTCTTCAGTAGCTTTAACTGGGCAGACCTCTTTCTCCACTTTCCACGCAGGACAATCGCGTGAAAAAGTGGAATGAGCACCCTCACAGTTACCGCACTTCTCTACCAAGGATGTGCACCGGTCCACCTAGTGGTCCTCTCCTATGAAGCTACAGCAGTAAGCATAGGAAGACCGACAAGCGTTGCCATGGTGACTTTAAAGCTGGCACTTGAAGTAACGGAGAGGATTCAGAATGTAGGGGTGAACGGGAACTGACTAGTACCCTACATGAACCCTCTCTTTCAACTTAGCATCACTGAAAGTGAAAATGACAGAAGCCGTGCTTCTTTTGATACCATCAACCATTTTAGTTATTTTACGAACTTCAGTGACATCCTTGTCAGCCATGCAATTGATTATCTCAGTTGGTTCCATATCCACAAAATCGCGGTGGGAAGCGACTCCCTGACACGAATTCATGGACACTGGAATCGAAGCCTCGATCTCGATGTCATGAATGAACCGGAGCTTCAACAATGATTTTACTTGACACGTTAAGTGTCTGAACAAGTAAATCACCACTGGTAAGTTTTTTTTTCTCGCATTAACAACATTTCCTATATTGCAATCAATTACTATCTTGATAAAAAAAAAACAGTAGAAAGGAGGGTGTTTATCTTTGAGTGTAGGGTCACATAGGTCGCTTTATTAGAGTCAACAGACAGTATGGCAGTCGGGGGTCGTCGATCTGTGTCCTACCTCCCCCTTACGGGGGGGAGGAGGGTTTGAGGGTCAAGCATGGAAGGGGGTACACCCCCTCCTACAAGAATGGAGTGGGACACAATAGGAGGAGGTCAGGAAGGAGTTTCTCCTGTCAGATTGCCCTGCCAAACTATTCTAGGGGAGCCGGACGGTGTTAATTCAAGCACGCTCACTGAGGCAGATCCTCCGTGGGTAAGAAAGGACAGACAATCTGACACCCTGGCAACAAACACCAACAGTTGCCGTCAGGGATAGAGCAGGGAAAACAGCTAAAAACACGGGGCAATGGGATTCCTAACTTTATTCAACTAATCCTTAACCCCTTCAATACGGTGATGCCTATGTAGGCGTCATGAAGCCCCAGTAGCATATACGGTGACGCCTACGTAGGCTTCATATTACTTTTCTGAGCTTTCTTCAGTTCAGTTGTCCCGTATAGTGTGTTGGATACCAACTACACACGCCGTATGCTGTCTTTGAAATCCTAGTGCTCCTCCCACCATCCTTGTCTCCACCAATCACTAAAGATAAGCTACAAGCGTCCCGCCTTGTGTCTAAAATTACCTAATGGCATAGACTGTTCCCATCTCTCTCTCTCTCTCTCTCTCTCTCTCTCTCTCTCTCTCTCTCTCTCTCTCTCTCTCTCTCTCTCTCTCTCTCTCTCTCTCTCTCTCTCGAAGATAAGTTACATGCGTCCCCCGCCTTGTAACATTCTCCCTCTCACACACACACACACACACACACACACACACACACACACACACACACACACACACACACACACACACACACACACACACACACACACACAAATACAAAAACAACAAATTTTCTAATCTCTCTCTCTCTCTCTCTCTCTCTCTCTCTCTCTCTCTCTCTCTCTCTCTCTCTCTCTCCTTCGTTTCCCTCTCCCTTCCCTCCCTCCCCCTCTTCCTCTCGAAAGATAAGCTACATGCGTCCCGCTTGTGTCTAAAATATTAGCAAATGTCACTCTCTCTCTCTCTCTCTCTCTCTCTCTCTCTCTCTCTCTCTCTCTCTCTCTCTCTCTCTCTCTCTCTCTCTCTCTCTCTCTCTCTCTTTTTTCTCCGAGGAGAGAAGCGTCCACTTTCCTCTTCGAAGGCGATATAGTGACTAAAAAATAGCAACATAATACACAAAGACGACAAGTTTAACAAGCTTGCACGAGTTTCCCGCGCTCGGGCGCGGCTTTTCCGTATATCATACAGGCGGGCTTTTTTAACATCCGCCACGAAGGGGTTAAACCTTATGGGCGTACCAAAAACCCACACAGAGGTGACTGCAGGATTTAGCGGCAGGACACGTGTGTTCAGCACGGTGTCTGGGCTTATTCTCCTCTGTGACCTACGGCTACTTCCCTTAGTTCATTCTTCTTGAGTGTGGCACCCGACCTGCCATTTAGATTTCTTTGTAGAACTAATACCGCGCAGTTCAAATGTGAATCCTAGTGAGGTTGAAAATTTCTTCAGAAACATCTCATGAGTCACTCTCCTTGGAGAGAGCGCTTTTAAACCGACTTAGATTTTACTTTTTTTTTTCTTTTTTTTTAGTAACTACAGTATTTCTCATTCAATACGAGATTTTGAACTCCAAATGAGAGTCCTGGGTGTCCGTGCTCTAATCATAGATAACCTTAGCCTACAAATCTGTGGCAATCTGACAATGTGCATCTAACTAAGGTAGATATTCTGTAAAGGATTTCAATCGAAAGTACATCTGCGTCCTTTCATTCATTACATTTTTGTTAAAAACAAACAAAATAAGAGACAGCA